>NC_089744.1:70932581-70934714 GCF_040412425.1 Macrobrachium rosenbergii | reverse complement strand
CAAGGCATCGTGCATCAAATTTATGAAAATTGTCCTGAACTACATAAACGACAGTCATTTGCATATTTTCAAACTTCCTCCGGTTCTTGGAACTTTCTGCAAAACAGTATAGTCATTTAAAGCACTTCAAAGGGCATAAACGCAATGTCTAATTGTAAGATATGCTATGAAAATTGTCCATACTACGCCAGTTTCGTAAATTTAGCTTTCACTTTAAAAATTTAGGTATTTTAAAAATTTAGTCTAGTGTATTTCATATATTGTCTTCTATTATTCTCCCCTCCATAACTATATCAGCGCATGAAAACTAATCGAGCTCTGTTCCCTCTTTGTCTATATTGGATGACAAATCTAAGTACTCTTCCACTGAGAAGTTGAATAATTCATAATTCTTTATCTTGGTCTGCTTTACGTTGCGCTGAGGAAATATTTAACCTTATGTTAATAAACGCAATGTCTAATTGTCAGATATGCTATGAAATTGTCCATACTATTCCAGTTATGTAGAACATCATCTTATCAATAACGTCTATTTTTCAAGTACCTTTTGCTCTGGTAATCTTGTTTAGGGCATAAACGCACTGTGGAATTGTTAAATATGCTTTGGAAATTTGTCCATATTATTCCAATTTCTTAAATCTAGTCTTCACTTTAGAAATTTGCAGATTCATATTGCTATGGTCTGTTATATGGATTATTTTCTTATCAATAAGGACTTTTATACAAATACCTTTCACTCGTCTTTTTTTTTTATAGTAGCCTCTGGACTCTTCTGAGACCCATGGTTTTAGAAATTTTACACCATATCCCAGTGCTTCTTATCAAGCAGATTGATACACATTCCTAATTTTTATCCAATCAGCATTGATTGTCTGCATCTCTTAAGTTATGTTTTCTAGAGCTACTCACTTATTTCGACATTCCGTTGCAAAACCTCTATACTTTTAGTCTCAAGACGTTATTCAGATCAATACTGAACTCTTATGACTTATTATCAGATATGCAGATAAAAGTTGCATTCAAAGATATATTGTCAGATATTTATAACAGATACAGACGAAAAAAACTAGGGTAATTTCATCATCTTACTTAATCTGAAATTGCTCGTGCAAACCATGTTTTCTCGTTATTTCGTTTCCATGTTTCATCAAGGGAAACGCTTAAGCGGCAAAGAATTGTTGGAGATGAACAGGGAAAATAGAATATCCTTCTTTTTCCCCACAAGGTGAACTTAAGAAATATTTAATACTTCACAAGCCTCCCACTGGAATATTTTCCCAGGATTACAAGCACCCTAATTTTCGCTCCGAACTTTGAAGGCTTTCTAACCGTTTTTATTGTGATGTCTTTTGTCGACTTTAGAGAAAAAAAGTAGAAAAATTAGATTTTTTTTATACTTTCCTGATTGTACGAACACCAAATGTTGTCAGTTTTAATTTTCCACGCTGCTAAAAAAATAAAAACTGCCACAGCCCTCTGATGTGTCCGATGTGAGTATAGCAAGGTCAGCATCCATTACACACGGCAAACAAAGTCCCAGATCCCAAACAAATCTAAACAGTTGGTTTACAGGAGAGAGAGAGAGAGAGAGAGAGAGAGAGAGAGAGAGAGAGAGAGAGAGAGAGAGAGAGAGACAATGCTATGAATAACCAATGATAAAACTGTTTGCTGTATCGGAAAGAAGGTAGTAGGGAATATAATAAGAGGAGAGGACAGTCAACAAAGAAAGACAAACTAGAAGGTAAGAATATGGTTTGCTTAGAGATGGCCAGAATGTATGGAAACTCTTTGGCAATGAAGAAACAAACAAGGAAACTTTTCTCAGTAAGAAAAATGATTTGGGGTCAATCATTTTCAGTGAAACAGACGAAGGTTAGTATTTTTGTGCTCTGCTTGCGCTTGTTTAAATACTTTTCAGACAAGCGTGATTCCGCTTCTGTAAAAAAGTGAAGTTGATTTTATTTAGGAATTACCATGTCGTTTAACAGAGTCTAAATTTTGAAGTTATGAATATACTGAGAATCTATTTAAGTTAAATTTCTCTTTGAAAACTGGACTGCTTTGTCGCATTAATGAGTTAATATAAGTTTTATTTCAGTGGAATTACATACATGAAGACTAATTCTCATGAAA
>NC_089744.1:70895081-70927581 GCF_040412425.1 Macrobrachium rosenbergii | reverse complement strand
GAGCTAAAGTTGTGGCCTTGCTAAAACCTGGCAAAGACCCAAAGATTCCTAAGAGCTATCGGCTAGTATCTCTTCTCTGCACCTTATACAAACTGTATGAACGAATGATAATGGCCGGCATATCTCCCACAGTCGAAGAACAACTGACACCAGACCAGGCTGACTTTAATATCTTGGCTCTGAGCCTTCAGTATATGGAGGGTGGCTTTGAAAAATCACAGGGACAGTGTTTGTTGACCTAACAGCAGCCTATGACACCGTGAACCACAGGTTACTTCTTTTGAAACTTGCCAAATTTATTCGCAACTCAAGCATTGTGCACATCATCCAGTCACTGCTGAGTAACAGACTTTTCTTTGTCGAAATGGACGGCAGGAGAAGCAGATGGCGAAAACAGAAAAACGGCCTCCCACAAGGGTCTGTGTTGGCCCCTATGCTTTTCAACATCTATACCAACGATCAACCACAGTTTAGTGATATCCGTAGATTTATATATGCAGATGATCTGTGCCTAGCCATCCAGTCAGATTCATTTACTATCATTGAAAACAAATTATCAGATGCTTTGAAAGATCTTAATGAATACTACAAGCAAAACTTCCTAAATGCCAACCCAGACAAAACAAAGGTATGTGCTTTCCATCTTAAAAACTACCAGTCAAAAAGGGAGCTGAACATCTCATGGAGTGATGAGAAACTGAAGAATGATAACTTCCCCGTCTATTTAAGTGTTACATTAGACCGAACACTATCTTTTAGGGAGCATGTAAGGAAAGTAAAGGAGAAGGTAGCTACCAGGAATAACCTCCTTAGCAAACTTGCCAGTTCAAATTGGGGAACAAATCCTCAAACCCTAAGACAAACAGCTCTGGCACTCAACTACTCCACTGCCGAGTACTGCTCACCAGTCTGGGAAAGATCATGTCATTCCTACAAAATTGACGCTGAACTCAATCAAGCATGTCTCATAATCACTGGTGCCTTAAGACCAACACCCCTTCCAGTGCTCTGTAGATTGGCAGGCATTGCACCACCGAACGGCCCATTCAAAGACCCAAAAATATAAAAAGAGAATGATGAATGGCACCCACTCTATGATCACCAGGTTAGACAAAGACTGAAATCCCGCAAGAGCTTCATAACCACCACCAGCCTCGACCCCAGGGAGTCAGCAACTTACCGCCTAGAACGCTGGAGATAAACTGACCACTGTCCACTGGGTGAGGCCATCCAGAGCCCATGTGAGTCTCTTCCCCATGGAACAAACCTCTGTAGAAAGGATTGGGCAACTCTTAATCGAGCAAGAGCTAGAATTGGAAGGACTGGAGACTGTGCTGAGTGCCCATGTGGTCATCCCATTTAGACAATGGATCACATACTTAGTGGGTGTGAACATGGGCCAATCTGTACAGATTAGGACCTCTACGAATGCAATCAGGCCGCTATGCAGTGGATACAATGTTGTCGCGATAAGATATGATGATGAACAGTATATCGAAGAATGTAGCTCAGAAAGATCGTTAGTAAAATGAATGTGAATCATATTTATTAAATGAATCAAGAGAATTATCAGGAAACTGTTTTTCCAGGTTTTTTGACTGAACATGTCATATTTCAAAAATGTTCATGTTGAGCTCATAATAATCATGACTGCAGAGTAGGTGAAAGTGACCAGTGATATATTTTCTTTTCATTTCCTGTATGAAGCTCTCATAAAAAGAACTATGGTACCACTAGCTGTAAGGGTCATTACTAAGTCTCAACTTTATTTTGTAGGTGGCTTTCATAGAAAATATCACATCTGTTTAAATTGCGTCGTAAAAAAGTAAATTTCGTCGAAAAGCCTTTTTCACAAAGGAGGGAAGCAGCAAAAGTGTTGTCCCCGGCTCCTTGATTACTAATAATAAACTTGATACTAGCACTATGGTAAAAATTACAGTATTCTCGACTTGCCTGAATTGCATTTATCAATAAATCATTCTGACGTCAATGGATCTGTGAAGGAAACCTACAGGAGACTCTAAAGGACAGCATCTGAATTTAGCAGAAACGCATCCTAGGATGCCATGACTAATTTTTTATTTTGCGTCTTTGAGTTCCTAAATAATGACAAAAAGCATAGGGTTCCATTCTCGACTTTCTTTGTTGAAGGGCTTACAGCAGTAAACGGTACATATAGAAATACAAGGTAAAGGATTACAAAAAAATTAACGCAAATAAAATTCTAGTATAATTTTAATTAGTAGTATATGCTTTCTCTCTCTCTCTCTCTCTCTCTCTCTCTCTCTCTCTCTCTCTCTCATATATATATATATATATATATATATATATATATATATATATATATATATATATATATATATATATATATATATATATATATATATATATATATATATATATACTGTATATATATGTATGTATGTATGTATATATGTATATATATTCATGTATGTATATATATTACTCTCTATTTCTCTAGCTCTGTCTTTCTTTATATTACTCTCTCTCTCTCTCTCTCTCTCTCTCTCTCTCTCTCTCTCTCTCTCTCTCTCTCTCTCTTTCGTGCAAGTTTCTGTGCGCGTATGTCAATGGTTGTAAAAGAAAGGGTTATTGTCCAGAAATGGAAACTGAAAAGGCAAAGTTTCTTGAGGAAAACTTGTTATGGCCAGACATTCCATCGAGTGGAGGAAGAGTTCCACCAGGCTTCAATCTTTTCGAACTTGTTGGCTGCCAGCTGACTTCCGCCATTTCGTGGCGCGTAAAACAAAGATACAGCTTTTTCACCGTCGTGATTTTTTCACAAAGAAATGAAGAGCCGCAAATTAATACCGACGGAGAGAAACAGACGCATTTCCATAATTCTCTTTTCCAGTAAGTCTCCTTAGATTTATTAAGGGTTATATTGATACTTAGTGAAATACTTTTCTTTGACATGTTTCTGCAGATATTACCATATATTATTTTTGGACATAACAAAGACATTAACTACATGAAATTGACGATGATAATAATTAACATATTATCATCTGTAATTATCTCTCAGAAGACGACAGCTGTGTAAGCGTTGATAGTAACCAGAGAATACTTAAAAAAAATAGTACTCAAGAGCATTGTAAACCTCGTGGGTGTCTCGTTTTCTTACGGAAATGGGAGTATGTGTGTGTATGTGTACGTGTGTGTCTGTATCTTCCCAGTTTACTTCTTCTGGCACTCACTCTAATGGCCAGTGGACCTGGGTTCGCGTTACACGTAAGGCAGAGCAATGTACTGTAACCGTATTTCGTCAAAACTCATTTAGCACCTGTTGAGCTAAGGCTGCTAAGCAGTGAATCACCTAATCAGTAATTCGCAGATTTTGAGGGGCTGCTCCCTAGGCCAGGCTAGGAAGGGAACTGACGGAGGCGCCTCACTCCACTGTGACAGGATGAGATCTGGAGGGGTATCAGTTCTGGAATCACGCTTTAAAAGAATTGCGAAAGAAAAATAAATAAAAAACACACACTCCATGGGAATTCACACGGTTATATACATACATACACACATACAGTGGCTACAACTCGGCATTCAACATGTATGTTATGATGTATACTTATAAAGATAAACGATAATTCCTTGTGGAGACAGTTCCTCGTTGGGAGAGTGGGTTCCGTTCTCAGCTAGCGCTCTGCTGGCCGCGAATCCGAATCTCCGACCGGCCAATGAAGAATAAGCGGAATTTATTTCTTCTTCTTCTTTTTCTTCTTTTAACGTGCTTTTTCTGGTGACAGAAATTAATTTCTCGCTATAATGTGGTTCGGATTCCACAATAAGCTGTAGGTCCCGTTGCTAGGTAACCAATCGATTCTTAGCCACGTAAAATAAATCTAATCCTTCGGGCCAGCCTTGAGAGCTGTTAATCAGCTCAGTGGTCTGGTTAAACTAAGGTATACTTAACTTTTTCCTCGTGGAGACAATAAGTAGGGAGCAGTTTTTGAAGAAGTCTGGACTGGATCAGTGAACAGCTAAATTAGTGGATTATGAAACTGAACTTTACAAGTTAGCCTCTCTCGCTCTCTCAATTCTTTCTTCAAAGCGTTAATGTGCAATGGTGATGCAGTAAATGCTGAATAAGTTGTATCATTCGCTGATGTATAATATCTGTCAAACATCAGCTTTGGTCTTTAGGGCTTAAAAAAGTAACTACTGCGATAACTTGTGATCATATATTTACATAAGATATTGACGTTAATGTTACTTCCTGAAGATTTAATGTTCAGTTACCCATACTCCCTTCGAAAACTTAGCAATTTGGTGATTTACCAAAGGTTCATTATACACACACACACACACACACACACACACACATATATATATATATATATATATATATATATATATATATATAGAGAGAGAGAGAGAGAGAGAGAGAGAGAGAGAGAGAGAGAGAGAGAGATTGTATGTGAGTGCTGTAGTACTTAAAACAATAATGACAGTATGTAGAAGAACGATAACTTGTGACCAGTTTAAGACTACTACAAAGCTTTGAATATAGCCATTTTCACCAACCGTACTTTCAGTGGTTTAGTAAAGGGGAAAATGATAACTGCTATCAGTCAGTGTTGAGGTATAGTTTGTACTTTTGAAAGCAGTAATCATATATCTTCCGTACGATACAGAACAGCTCACTAGTAAACCAAAACCAAAGAAAACACACATTAGCGTTTGAAATATGTTGCTAGAAAAACAGGCCTGTGACTATGAACAGTTGATTATGGTCTCCTATATTGGGATCACGTGATGAGGATAGTAAGGCGAAGACAAAATAATAATCCCTATAAAAGCAGGGATGGTCACCGCGTTGAATGCAGTGAATCGTATTGTTTGGAAAAATAATAATCGGTTCACTCTTTTCGCGAATGGAGCAGAGTTCCTGAAGAGCAATGCAGTAAACCTATGCATAAGAAATATACTTCAAAAAATAGCAAATCACACTTTTAGTTTTCTGTAAAAGAAAACTATTGTGCCGGCTTTGTCTGTCCGTCCGTCTTCAGCTCTTAAAAACTACTGAGGCTAGAGGACTGCAAATTGGTATGTTCATCATCCACCCTCCAATCATCAAACTTACCAAATTGCAGCCCTCTAGCCTCGATAGCCTTTATTTTATTTAAGGTTAAAGGTAGCCATAATAGTGCGTCTGGCAACGACATAGGACAGGCCACCACTGGGCCGTGGTTAAAGTTTCATGGGCCGCGGCTCATACGGCATTATACCGATACCATCGAAAGACAGATTTCTTCTCGGTGGCCTTGATTATACTCTGTACAGAAAACTCAACTGAGCCGAAGAAACTTTTTTTTACTTGTTTGTTCCTAACTCCAGTAGAGCAACGTCCAAAAAATAGCAAATTACATTTTTTGTTCCTAACTCCAGTAGAGCAACTTCACCACTGAATTGTCTAAGAATATGAAAAACAACAAACGTAAGAAATGTAAAGTAATGCAATACATAAATTAAATCAATAGGAAGTGAAATAAACAAAAGTCCTGATTTTGAATAGAATGACTAAACAAAGGAGGAGACATTCCAATATCCTGGATGGCCTATTCTAAGACAGGGGGTCTATAAATATGCTTCTTATAACGTAAGGAATGGCCTTCCACTACACGGCGCTATGAAATGATCATTGCAATTCCCAACACGCAATGGCAATGCTGAGGAAAGTCCCGAGAGATTCCCTGTGCGAATCAAGTGATTAGCATATCTTTAAAAAAGTTTTCTTATTAGAATACG
The DNA here is from genome assembly GCF_040412425.1 of Macrobrachium rosenbergii. Lineage (NCBI taxonomy): Eukaryota > Metazoa > Arthropoda > Malacostraca > Decapoda > Palaemonidae > Macrobrachium > Macrobrachium rosenbergii. The sequence goes on along the minus strand of NC_089744.1, from coordinate 70,921,809 downwards.
GGGATTCTATTCGCAATATAAGATGGTGGAGAGAGAGAGAGAGAGAGAGAGAGAGAGAGAGAGAGAGAGAGAGAGAGAGAAGAACATCAGTTATTATGAAGATAAAAAGGAAAGGACAAAAAAAAATGAGAACAAAGTAGCTGTTAGGAAATTAATAGATTCAGAAGACCGGCTGCATCTCCCTTCCTACTCCTTCTATTCCTCCCCCTTCCTTTCTTTCTCACTCTTTACCTCATCCGCTTCCCCACCCTCTCTCTCTCTCTCTCTCTCTCTCTCTCTCTCTCTCTCTCTCTCTCTCTCTCCGTTTATTTTTTCTCTTTTCCTTCCCTTTGCATCTCTCTTTCTCTCTCTCTCTCTTCTCCTTCCCTTTGCATCTTTCTCTCTCTCTCTCTCTCTCTCTCTCTCTCTCTCTCTCTCTCTCTCTCTTCCCTGGTTTCCTTGCCAGAGTAAATTTTCTTTTTATTTTCCTCAGGGTGATAAATTCTGGCGGTTTTCTGCCTCGTTTCGGTCCAGACGCTGTTGAGTCCGGTTTTTTTATAGGATTTTCTGGTGAGTTCAGCATAGCGCCTAGCTTTTCTCCATTTAGGGACTGAGGCTCATGAAAATCTTCTCTCCGATTGTGAAACTGCATAGCTTCCACCAAAGTCTCAGTACTTATACATAGTGTAAAATGCAAAATTATTAAGCCGTTTTTGTTATCTGGAAATGGGCTACTTTATCATTTTCAGCTACTTTATTAATTTTAAAAGGTTTAAAGTTTAAAAGTTTTTCATCAATTAAGGTCTTCGTGCACCAGATTATATGCAGTGGGTTTTTAAATTTTAAGGAATTAATTTTTCAGAGCACTGGCTTTTTAAATTATCGCTCAGCCCTCGTTTGGTCAAGGGACGGGATGGGAGGGGTGACTAAATAAGATTTTATGCTCCTTCCCATCACCAAAATTGATATATTTTAATTATTTTTTTTATTTACTCCTTACCTTTCATTATTTAGAATTATCTCTATATGGAAATTTTGAGAAGAAGAAGAAAAAATAATTTCCCTTATAAACAGATTCCTTTTTTTAACCAACCTTTCCCAGACTAAATTCCAGCCTTAGCCGGTTCATGGAGTGCAATTTGCAGACTAAGTTTGGCGCGAGCATTAAATAGTTCAAAGGAATTCCTCCTAAATTCATTATCTTTAGAGAATTAACGGGGTCAAGGGTCTCCTTAGTAATTACATTCCCCAGAGGTATTGCATCAAGGAAATTTATGCCAGGGAGTCTTGTTCCCTTACACAAAATATACATCTTTTAGAGCCAATACAGATTTTTTTTTATTTTTTTTCATGTAGCATTGTTGTTAAGCGTAGCATGAATTCCCTCTACTTTCTAAAGCTTGTCTGTATTTCCTCAGACGCTGGGTTTACTGGATAAATAGTTGAATACATTTATTAATCTGGGTCGACCTGATATGCAAAGAAAAGTTAACATTTATTCATGCTTACACTCATTAATGTATTTAAGATTTAAGCTTATGCATTCATAATTATTATTTGTGCTAGCCCGGTAAAAAACGAACGTGGGAACTATTATAATAATTGTGATGAACTTCATTTCATTCTAATTTCAATTATACCGGTATTGTATCGTCGTCTCTTTTGGAACTTTATTAACAGTAGACTTACGATTTCAAACATGTATTTTAAATAATACTTAACTTGATGTCTAACTATAAGAGAAACATTTTATTTATATATATATATATATATATATATATATATATATATATATATGCATATATATATGCATACGTATGTGTATATCTTATATATAAAAATGAATGTTTGTATGTTTGTGCGCTATAGAAATCCGAACCGCTTGACCGATCTAGACGAAATTTGGCACGTGTCCATCATTTGACCCAACTTAGATAATAGGGTAGCCCCCTTCCCTTCCCCAATCCCCCTTTCCCCTTCCCTTTGTAGCTTATGTAGTAAATAAACTCTGTGGATTTATCATACCTCATTTCCTGTACTCGAGACCATAGAAAAATATTATTGAAAATGCTGTTCAGTTACCACTGGATAAAAGGGACAGTCACCACAGTAATTTCTGGATAAAGGGACAGACAGCACAGTAATATCTGGATAAAAGGGATAGTCAGCACAGTAATTTCTGGATAAAGGGACAGACAGCACAGTAATACCTGGTTAAAGGTGACAGACAGCATAGTAATACCTGGATAAAAGGGACAGTCACCACTGTAATACCTGGATAAAAGGGACAGTTACCACAGTAAAACGTGGACAGAAGGGACAGTCACCACAGTAATACCTGGATAAACACGCTCAGTATCACATGAGACATCTTGTCACGACCCCAGGAGGAACTGTATAATGAGAAAAGTTAGTGGGTGGTTTAATTTCTTCCTTCTTCGACCCTGCTCTCACTTCTTTATTGGAAATGAAGAAAATTAGTTTTCAATTATTTTTAAGCAAGAAAATATATTCAAAGATATTATGCAGAACTGTTTACCGCTTAATTACGGTATGCTTGTATGTATGCATGTATACACATACGTAGAAACACACACACACGCACGCACACACACAAATATATATATGTATGTATATGTATATATATGTGGGTGTATATATGTATATATATACACATATGATCTTGTGTGTGTGTATGTTCCTTATTTGTAAGGGTAGGAGCCTTTCGGATTATTGCAAAGATCCTTATTTGACAGGGAAACAATATTTCAGTCGTGGGGAAATACAACTCGAAGCTTGCGGCATAAAAGTTATCATCCCTGTAGAATTGCGATGCTTTGCGAATAATGCGTAATAACTTGAGATATGATGCTCTTGAGTACTGAGAAAAAGACAATTTGGAGTTGGACGTAACACAAATGACCGTCATGTATCCAAAATAGAAGCTGACGTCAGTTAGGGAAGGCAGAAGGTCACCACACAGCCTTCTTTTAAGACATCCCTATCAGTGATGTAAAACATGACAGTTTAATTTACGGAGTTCGAGAAATTGAGAGCTAATTAAAGTCAAAGCTACAATACGGAGCCTTTTACAAAACCGAGTTCGAAAATAGCGTCTTATCTATTGTGAAAACAGTATTTCTCCATGTTATTAAAAAATCCTTTTAAAATATACTTGCATGGCGTCGAAACAAAGAAACGTAGACGCAAAGAAGGAAATCTAAAGAAAAAAGATCAAAGGAAGGGAACCTGAAGAATGGATTTTCTTTTCCGAACAGAGATTGGCAGAATTCGTCACTCGATTTGCGTGTGGCCCTTTGTGGTCATCTTCGATCGACTAGGAAGGCTGATAATTAAATTTTCAAGCAAAAATATGCAGAACCTCTCTCTCTCTCTCTCTCTCTCTCTCTCTCTCTCTCTCTCTCTCTCTCTCTCTGGCAAGTTCAGATTAATATCCAGAATAACCTATCACCATGTTAATTATATCCACACACTACATCTTATAGCGCTGTCTTGTTATGCCTTTAACGAGTTTCTGAGAACAGTAACGGTTTTTCCTGAACAACGTCCAGAATAATGACTTTCTTCGAGTGAAGTGAAAAAGCGTCTAGCGTTGACTATATCACTTTACTTTATCATCATACTTTATCACTGTACTTCGAGCACAACATTGAATTTCGTACTAGTACGAGATGCATAAATTCTACTTTGTCTTCCTGATCTTTGATCCATCGCCTGCCCAGATGAAACTTGGGGTTTGGACTGGATTAAATCTAGCACTACCTTGCATAGTGCTTTATAAGTAGGAAAACACTAAATCAGATATTTCAGAACCAACGCACTAAGTTACTTTTCGTAAGCGTGAAAGGGAGCATTTGAAGACAAATCACTGATCTAAAGGACCAATCCTACGTTCTGTTATAGTTAATAAAAGTATTCCATCACATAGAAAATTTATATAGCTTCTGCTATTATTGAATTTAACCCTTTTATAACAATCTTCTTTTCATATATGCATTTTTACACGACTCTGTGAAACAGGCCTTATGAATGATGTAATTATATCTGGGACAAGTGCAGTCTTTTAGTGTAATGAAATTATCTTTTAATCTTCGTTTTAGTGTTCGAAAACTGCTTTCATATGAAAGGTGCATCGTACATAACTGTGCCAACTTCAGTCTAACACCTTACATGCTCACTAGTTTATTTCATATTTCTTAACATCAGGAATAATTCCGAATTTGAACGGTTTCTGATAAACTCTTGATTCAGATATCATCATCATTATCTTAATATAAACTACTGTGAATTTTTGTTGTCTCTTACCTTTTCTTTTTCACAAAGGAACAGTTACATATCTGATTCATTCTTTAATAACATTTTCTCCAACAACACATACTTTACAAACGTAGCCCCTAAATCACTTCTTCACCACCGCACCATAAGACTTGTAAGCTCACCTGCTACTGTAGTGCCTTCCCATACATCAGCCTCTTAGTTCCTCTTTTACGTTATCAAATGTAACTTCTGCAGGGGCTTTCAAATTTATTTTGAAACTTTCCATTCTCGCTCCATTCATATCTGTCTCTCTTCTATCACTCAAATTCGGCAAAACTTTAAACCAAAAATTGATGGCCTACTTTCTCATCACAGAGAATCTCTCCTTAAGTTTCCTTTTTCCTGAGATGCAACAATAATAGAAATTTATTTTCCTTGGAATACTTATTGAAATTCATTTATATTTTATTCATTTTCCTTCTTTACCTTACAATTTCTATGTAACCACCCTGTCCATTCACTTGTATACCTTGTTTATACATACACGCACGTACGCGCGCGAGCACATAACACACTCACGCGGAATTAAGTAAAAAAAAACTTTTGACTGAAAAGGCGCTCTACTTTAGGCCAAATAACCAATACTAGAATGAAAGAAAATGGGGCCTCTCATCTTCGGAAGGCTGCCAATACCAGCGTCTCATATCCTTCCACATCACCGGTGCAAAATAAAACTGGGAAAAGGTTTTTTTTTTACTTTATGCTTCTCATCAAAAATGAGGAGAGAAAAAGGACTCGGGAGTCATTTCCACCAACACAGAAGACCTAGACAGAAATCCACCATTTCTTATTTTTCATTATCTTTTGTTAAAGGATTCAGTATTGTCAAAGGGAAGTTTGATTTTAATTCCGGTCTTCAGAAACGTTCAATTTTAAGCAGCAAGAAAATTTTTCATATGTAAACCTCAGAAAAATAAATAAATAATCAGACCCTCTGAATAGTGCAAAATAATCAGACCCTCTGAGAGGCGCATTACTAAAATGGAGACTCTCATATAAAATTTAATATCTCGTATGTCCGCATTTGTTCGCTCGTTTGTAATGTACACAGAAAAAAATTATAATACTGAAAGTATATTTTGCTTCAGAACTTTGAAGCTAATAATGTAGTAGCATAAAATATTTCAAGAATAAATGTGCAAATTTAGCTTCCAGGTGTTTGTCGGGATGAACTAATTGTTATCTTCGGTCCCCTGAAGTGCACACAAAAGAACTAAAATTCCGAAGGTAACATTCAGAGCAAAATGCGAATCCTAGGCCTTCCCTTCACAAATTCTCGCGATCGAAGGATATTAGGACCCTTCCTTTCCATTTCCTCTTGCAATCCGTAAGGCCAACGCTCTCCAGGTCTTCTCCTGATTAACAGCTCAGAAATTTACAATCTTTTCTCCAACTTATCGTTCTCCATCTTTGACTACTGACCAAACCATCTCAAAATACTTTGATTCATCCTTTGCCTACACTAGATTTTTAACTCTTTTATATTTGTTTTTCATTTTTTCAGCATTACCTACACCACATATACTTCAGAGGAATTAATCTCAACAGCTTCAATCTTTTTCTTTCCATTCACATCTAAAATCCAAACTTCACTTCCACGAAGGGAGTAAATTCGAAAATCCCTAATAACACTAGTAACTTGGCTTCTATAAATACCCCAGGCTTCTCCCACCCGCTTTCCCTAGTGATGCCTAACGTCTTTTTTTATCCTACCGTTATACGTTAGATATACCTTCAAAGTCTCTGAAAATCAACCTTCTCCATTCTTCCACCATCCAGGTCAATATTTATCATTCCATCTTTCTGTTTTCTACTTGACGTTATAACCTTAATTTTGTTCACCTACTGGCTACTGTGTCCTCTTTCTATCAGTTTTAGATTAGTTGTCTAGTTTTTTCAGTTTCTCTTCCCTATCCCAGTCAACACTAAATCACCCCCAAACATCAACCACTCTACACTTCATTCTCTGCTCTATCTTAACCCATAGGGTTGCATCTACATCTACTATATACCTCTGAATTTTTTGCATAATTTTTTGCTATTCTTCATTTCCCCAATTCCTTTTTATTTCATTCTATGACTAAATCTCCTTCATCAGAATACGTAAAGAAGACTAATCTTTAATTCGGGGCCATCGAGAACTAAAACTGAAACACTGAAAAATTTAACCCATGCACACATTCTACCAACGCTCTGCTTCATTCATAAAAACTTTTATTATCAAGGAAAGGTAAGATAAGACATCTAATGTATTCTCCATAAGGCACGTTGGGAATTGGATTCTTTTTGTTAAAATAAGGAAAAGTTACTAAACTTTCTTTATGTCTTGTGACCGAGTTGTAGAATCTTTCGATTTTCAAAACCAGAGAGAGAAGTGATCGCAGACTCAAGAAGGAATTCCAGAAAAAATCACTCTTTCAATAAAGATATCAGCGTTTCTATTCCCGTTGAAGGAAGGAATAAAAATATCAGTTCGGATTTATTCTTTCATTCGAATATTCTCGCATTCGATTTGTGCTACCCGAGTAATCGATTTGAAACGTTCGTTTTAACACCCACTTGTATACTTTAGTTTCTTTTTTTTTTTTTTTTTAAGAAATACGTACAAATTGTTATCAGAAGGTGAATGGGTGTTTACTGAAATTTATTTGCATAAGATACTAACAATCAAGACTGTCATCTAACTACAGGAGAGAGAGAGAGAGAGAGAGAGAGAGAGAGAGAGAGAGAGAGAGAGAGAGAGAGAGAGAGAGATACAGATTTGATACTGTTGACAATACATGTCACTAGCATATCAGTTTTATGTTATTTGTGCTTAACGGAACAGATGAACCTAGAGGATGCATCATTTTCTATAATTACTTCTTTATACCAGAATGTTTATTATTGACACTGTCTGTGGAAGCATCACAAGTCTGTGCTTCTCAGCTGTTGTATAATGTGTGTGACGGAAGAAGCTTATTGCAACATATAACTCACAACGGTTCCAAATATCCGTTTTCTTAGTCTCCAGCAGCTCTCTAAAAAGCTCATAAGGAAAAAGAGAAATATTGGTTCACTCGTCCCCATCAGATCAGTATGAAAGTCAATCATTCTATATGGGGAGAGATGCCACTACTTACAGGTTTTGTAATCGCTTTATATCTCATTGACAAAAATACTAGACCTGAAGAACTTCTAATTTATTTTTTTTTTATTCTTTTTGTAGTGATAGACAATATACATTAGTACTAATACATCAGTACTAGTGCCACAGAATGAAGGTAACAATCTTTCATTTGTACTCTCTCTCTCTCTCTCTCTCTCTCTCTTCTCTCTCTCTCTCTCTCTCTCTCTCTCTCTCTTAGATGTAGTAATGAGATGTAAGCCTGTTGTAACATATTTTTAACGACTACCACGTTCATTAATTAAAATTCCTTATAAACAGGGTACAAAAAACACTGGTCACTAAGGTTCGCAATATTAGACATACTCGTAGGAAAAGGAAAAAAATAAAGCCACATTTTGATTTTGTTTATAGTGAAGGTCAGAATATGCCTTTTATATAAAAATTACTTGCTGTGTCATGGAAAAGTAGCTGAGACTGATCATCATTTTTCAGGCATCCACATCCACTCACATGATTGCATTTGTAATCAGATTGAAGGTGAATAATTCCTCAAAGGTCTAGACCTCAGATGTTTAGCATAAAATCTTGCGAAGATCCAGTATCCAATGTGTGCTGCTTCCTAAGTATATTCAGGTGAGTTATAAAAAAATTTTAATCATTTCATCTCTAATTTACGTGACTTTTAATTCATTTCTCAATTTTTGTGGCGAGGCATCTAAAAATCCCCTGTAGAATACTTTCAAAATCCTTCAGTTTTTGAAAGGATCTAAAATATGGTTTATTATGGTCATTGGTGAAGGTGAACCCGTTATTCATAATAGATATAAGCCAATAATAATGATTTTATTTAATTTTTATGTTTTACGTATACATGCCGCTCTTAATATTATACTACCAATGACTATATATGCGGATTAATAGTAGCTTGCTATATATGCGGATTAATAGTAGCTTGCAGAAGTCTTTATAAAACAGAAATAATATTTAAGGAATAAGAGTTTAAGATATCTAGAATTAACCTTTGTTCAAACAGCGTGGATAGAGCTTCCATATTTAAACAGAATAAAACAAAAAGTTTTGTACTAAGTTATGCCAGTTCATAGACAAAAAAATTATATATAAAGATTATATATATATATATATATGTATATATATGTGCATATATATATATACATATATATATATATATGCATATATGTATATATAAATAGATGTATGTATGTGTCTGTGTGTATGCATGTGTGTGTGTACGTTCCAGTATAACTCCGAAATGCCTCAAGCAATTTCAACCAGACTTGGTATACATGTGACTTTCTATCTGGAAAAGAATACTGTGGGGGTAAGACATCACTAGCACCAAAGGGTACCAAAGGGGTTAGGTTCTGCCCATAGACTTTTTAACAAAATAAACTCTACAGGTTTATCATGCCTCATTTTGGTATACATACGAATTATTATCTGGAAAAGAATACTGTGGGGTGAGATATCACTGGCATCAAATTGGGTGGGAGTGGGAAGGGGGACATGTAAAAATAACCGAAAACGACAGATCTTTGTGTCTAATCCACAGTTTTCGAGGTCACTGAGATGAATAGTGACATTCCCGATCCCCTTTAAGTCCAAGTTCAGCCCCGATAGGAATCAGGGGTGAGAAGGGGTGATATATAAAATGCCAGAAATGCTGGAAAGGAAGAGAGAGAGAGGGAGAGAGGGAGAGAGTGAGAGGAAGAGGAAGTGAAAGAGAGAGAAGAGAGGGTATTAGGGAGGAGAAAGAGGGAAAGAGTGGGGGAGAGTTGGAGAGAGAGAGAGAGAGAGAGAGAGAGAGAGAGAGAGAGAGAGCAAGAGAGAGTGAGAGAGAGAGAGAGAGAGAGTTTATTGGTTGTCATTCAGAGTTTTCCCAGACAGAACCTGGTTGGTCAGCTAGTACTGAATATAACTAGAATTATACAAATCAGTAATATTAATAACATTAATATTATGGATAACATTTAGGATTAGGCATATAAACATAAGCAAGTTATGGAGAAGTGGTCATATTTTTCTGAGCTTCCCAACCAACGTTTATTTCAAACTATCGTAACATATGAGGCAGTAAAACTGTGAGACTTAAATCCTGCCAACTCTACAGCATCTGGTGACAGGGGACATAAATATTGTTGTGCTGGAGGACCAGTGTTGAAAAATACGAGAAAATATTTTCGGAGAAAAGATAGCTTACTGATTCTGTGAATTACTCGTGAAGAAAATCATGACATCGTATTGAATAAATAAAGCTGTTAATTTCAAGGACCTGTGGGTGTTATATAAAGCAACGGAACCCTTTTCTGACCTGGAAACTTAATTATGTCATGGAATAGTAGATCACTGGTACTCTATTTATGGTTTTATTACAAAATTCAGTGTGGTAGAAAAGCTACGTTAGATATTAAGTTCCCACATTCAACAAGTGGATTCGTAGCTGTTCAGGAGGGGCAAAATGATGTCATGTTACAGATGTTGGGAATACCTACAGACGGAGAAACAACCAAATTATATTATTCAGTTCTTTATTTTGACATTTAGCAAATACCTTGAATCCCAGCCATAGTGTCATGCCAAAGTAATATTGTCATAGCCTACAAAATGTTGTTTAGCAAACATCCTATCACTAGCAGTTTTGGTAGCTTAAATGTAAATGGATTCCTAAAAACATGTTTTGGAAAATTTGGACAGTTGTACGTCTTGCTTTAACTTCACAATTAGCTTGGATATGAGTTTCTTATTTTGGTGATTTCATCTACTTTTGCCCTGCGAAGCACCATTTTTCCATACCTTATCTCACATGCAAAGATTAACTGAAAAACGTCATGATGAAAAAATACTAGTGTTAACATAAAAAGGTAAACTTATTTATGACTGCGTTTATCCTTCCAAGGGTACTAATCTCTCTCTCTCTCTCTCTCTCTCTCTCTCTCTCTCTCTCTCTCTCTCTCTCTCTCTCTCATAGCAGCCACATTGCATGAATGAATATTAATTCTGCCGCTAAACCGAATCATTTCGCCCACAAAAATCGAAAGTGGGTTAGGATTCTGTCATTTTGCGTTGCACTCTGCAAAGTGGACATTTAGCAAATTACCTTCCGGATTAAGCCAGATTTCTCTGCCACCGGCATTATGGCGCATGAAATGGCGCCTGGTAACAGAATTAATTTTGAGCCTGAAATACTGTACTCAATAGAAATAAAAACTTTGTAGCAGCTTTTAGGAGACGTTAGGTATAACGTACGAATATCGTCTCTTCTCCCAGAGAAGATGCTACGAATTACTCATTTTATTTTCCTGTTTGTTAGCTTTAATAAAGTTTACTTTTCTGCAAAGGTTCGGCGACCTCATTATTCATTTAGTATTTCTAGTTGTTATTTATTTTAAAAGCCATGAGCCTAATATAACTGGTATGTTTAAAATAAACAATGTTGCCTTTGTACTTAAGCGTATAAGATGTAATATATCCACACTTACACGCAATATATATGTATACACACAGACAACACACACACACACACACACACATATATATATATATATATATATATATATATATGTGTGTGTGTGTGTGTGTGTGTGTGTTGTGTGTGTGTGTGTTTATGTACATATATATTGCATGTATGTGTGATATATTACATTTATATATATATATATATATATATATATATATATATATATATATATATATATATATATATATATATATATATAAAATATATATATATATATATATACTGTAATATATACACATATATATGTGTGTATGTATATGAATTACACAAAGACAGAAAAGGGTCAGTATCTTAAATAATTCTTTTTATTTTTTGAATAGGAAATTTCATTAAGCCGAAATTGATTCATTAACGCGCTGACACCAAAAACACGGAACTCGTTTCACTAACATCAAAAACATTTAACTCTCCTTCATTGGCATGCAAATGAGATCATTAAAAGCAACTCCCGTAAGAGAAGGCAATGTCGATGAGGCCTCAACGGTTAAATGATCAAAGAATACCGCCATTTTAGCAACTTATGCTGACAAGGACATAAAAACAATTTGGTTCCGGTGAAAGATATATAAAGGTGATTCTGCTGCACACATCATCAAATCAAAGAGAGATAGAAAGGTCAAAGGTTTATCGTCACGGGAGAAAATTCCTCTTGGATGCTGAATCCAGATTTAAAAAAAAAAAATTTCATGTGATGATCATCAAAAGATGTTACGTGGTGTCCGAGAGCAAGAGCTGGAGCTGGCATAAGGCAAGTTTAAACTAGAACAACGTCAGCATGAAAGATGACTAAGTCAGAGGGGCAACTATGAAAAATGATTATCTTTCATACGCACTATGAATAAACTATGTATAATCATTACGGTACCTCTTGCTTTAAGTATTGAAGCATTTAAGATCTGAAGTGTCGATAGCAGTTGTTCAACATGGCTACTAACATTCGCCTCAGGATCCAGTTAAACAATAAACTGGTCACTTATCCATCTACATATTTTAAGACACGTTTTGTTTTCATCTTAGAAACTTTTAATAGCAATACCTTAAGCTCCATAATTCCTTAAACCCCATCTATCATATGGTTGATGTGACACGCCCTGCTCTCAGGACCTACTTTAACAGCAAACCAGTCATCCACCTTTCTTCATATTTAAGACACGCTTTCTTTCATCATAAAAGATTTGAATCGCTGGCCAAAACTTATTCCTCAAACCTTATAATTAAACTTTTCACCTAACTGTTTCATGGCAAACACTCATCCCACAAGCTCCTGTCATTTACTTACTCCCTGCACCAAAATCCTGCCATAATTTATACGCTAAATAATGTTCACATCTGTCATTATAACCCACTTTCACCTTCATCTTAAATATGCAATGGAGCAATTGTTCTTTTCCCCAGAATGTATTCAAAAACCTAGTGTACCTCTGCTGTTCTAAGAGATTTATTACATACCTAGTTGTTAGACAACAAATCTGGTTGCAATCAGGCTTAAAAGAACAGGCGTCAGCAAAGCAACCGTAAATCTGACGTTGTGTAAACAATTTGCACATTCTGGTGTGGGTGTAAAAGGAAGAAAAACATGGTAATAAGTGAAAAATAATAAAATCAGAAGGACAGCTGTCCATACATATATAAAGATATATAACTCAAGGACTATATATATATATATATATATATATTTTCTAAAAATATAAAATATGGAGCCATATAACAATCAATATATTTGTATGGTTTCATTCACAGAGATGTTGCTGAATAGCGATTCAACGTCTAAACTAGCTATACAAGTCAGAATCCTGACTCCAATAATTTTGATTCACAGATAGAAAATGTATGGATTTCGTCTTGAATGATAAAGTATTTACAGCTCATGGTGTTGGTATGGGGAGTCCTTTGAGTTACAATGGCGGGGACATCTTTACTAAGGTCAGCTGCTGGACAGCTGTCCTTCTGATTTTAAACCCCTTTACTACAGACGCTATTGGTGACGACATTGTCCTTTTCAAACACCCACACCACGCAGACTCCTTTAGATTATGCAAATTGTTTACAAAAATATCAACTAGAAAAAGAAACTAATAATAAACTATCTTTCTAGAACAGAAGTTTCCCTGATCTTTACAAATTTTCAAATCAGTATTTATAAAAACTTACATTTACAGGTTTGGGCCTGCTCCTGTGCATTTAATTTCAAAAACTAACCACCCTTATCCATAGAGCCCTTTCACTTTCTTCTGATTGGTCCTCCTTCCATAACGAAATTTCCTTCTTACAAAATATTTTCAACAAAATTGTTTTCCTTGGTCTTTATCCCAACATTAAGTCAAGTACATTTTAAATAACCATTTTAGCCCTCCCTCCCCTTCCTTCCATGTTCCCAAATTAGAATACTACTTTTCTTTTCCTTTTGTACATAATGATGGTTTTGTACGATATCTGAAGCAGATTACAACCAAACACTTCCCAGCTGTCAAGGTCAACATAATTTTGAAGAAGCCCAAAAGTCTTGGTAGCCTTTTTTAGACACATGACCGACTCCTCCACTGATGAGCGATGGTCCGCAGTTTATGTCTACGCGCCGGTTGCTCAAAGTGAGGGAGATTGCTAAATTGAGCTATCGTACTGGTGTTAGGCTAGTTCCCTGAAATGTCTGCATTAGAAATCATTCATTAATTTGTAAAAACCCATTAAACTATAAAAACTTTGAAATAGTGATGACGTAGCTGGTTCTATTTAAAAAAAAAATTGTTCCATCGCTCAATAATCATTTAACTAACAGCTTTCAACCCCTTATTCAAACTTGTTCTTATTAACATTTTTCCCTTTCATCCTTCGGTTTTGTCATTGATAAGCAGACAGATAGACAGGTTAGTCTTTTTAGAGAGAAGAAAGAGCAATGTGAAGAAAAGACTGTTCCCCATACATAGAGTTGAATTTACTTCGGATTTTTATCTGATGGCTGACATGTTGATGGAAGAATCAATCAACACTGCAATTTATGGTCAGCTGGTGGCATCACAATAATTCTGGAACGGATATTGCATACAACTGGACCGAAGCCCTTTGTGCTGTCTCCTTCTTCGGAACAAGTGGCAGTTTTTGAATTTATCACAGCGCAGGAGGCTGAGTGAAGGAGAAAATGGAGAGGAGATAAAACTGAGGAAACTGGAGGACACTTGATTTACTTCTGAAAATAAAAGAATTACGTTTTTATCCCTCTAGCGATAAATCCCCGGTCTGTCTTATTTAACCAGTGGAGCTGATGATTGATATGAAATTTATTTATCCTTTTATCTGGAGGAAGAAGAAGAAGAAGAAGAAGAAGAAGAAGAAGAATCCCTCTAGCGAAAAGAAGAATGAAGAAGAAATTTAAGAAGAAGAACAACAAGAAGAAGAAGACGAAGAAGAAGAAAGTAAACCCTCTTCTGTTAAACAAAATGGCAGCATCAGTTTAACTGACTTTATTATTGAGGTTCTAAGTTCTACCTACAATGTTCTTTTTTTCAGTTCTATTGCTAGACAAAAGCTGGCCAATGTTCATATTATGGCTGAGAGAAATTGAACAGAAGTTGAAGACTCAACAATTTCATTCTGCATATAACAGGGAGGAATTGAAATGCGGAGAGTTTCTGGCATGGCGTGCATCCCTCCATGCAATAAACTCTACTGGAAGAAAATGTCTCTCCGCGTTTCACTTACTTCCTGTTTTATCCAGAGTAAAATTACTGAACCTCCAGCCTCTGTACAACTTCTTTCACACCTAACATGGGTATTGGCCAACTTCTGTCTAACATTAGCACTAAAGAAATAATAATAATAATAATAATAATAATAATAATAATAATAATAATAATAATAATAATAATAATAATAATAATAATAATATTATTATTATTATTATTATTATTATTAATAATATATATTAATAATAATAATAATAATAATATTATTATTATTATTATTATTATTATTATTATTATTAATTATTATTAATCAGAAAAAGTTGACATCTTAAAATAATAAATAAGATTTTAAGTGATAATTTTGTTTTGAAATTTTTTCTGTACCAGAACACAAGATATATTAGTGGAAAAAGAATGTTAAGCCAAGCCCTATTTCGACACTGTAGACGCGTACACATGACAATAACACGTACAGTTCTGGTCGTCCGATTAGGGAAGTTTTGCAACAATAGCTACCAACAGTTCTTAGACTTGAAAATAACTGTGGATGGTGGAGCATGCTATCTTTCATCCCAAATGTATTTACTGAAATGAGGAAGGATGTCTCCTTTTAACCTTTTTCAGCACAGGACTCCTTTGAGAATCTGGTGAAAACTATGAATCCCCTCCAGAGAAGAATGTTTATCAAATCAACAGAGCATTTGGCATGCAATGTACTTACTTTTATGTCCCTAAATATCGTTTGCCTAATATAATATGGTGCAATCTAGAGTTAAGGAAAACGCGTTTATAACGGGATTTATTTACTTATGCCAAATCTCGTTTTCGTTGCAAAACAGCCTATTGCAGTATATGGAGGGTTCTCATACATACTCGAAGGGATGCAAAACGTTCATCCTATGTTTTGTAAAATTACGTTTTTAATATCATCAATAATGATATTCGTTACCTGGTATTCTGTTCTATATTTTAAAATGGAAATATATATTTACAACAAGAATTCCACAATGAACTGAATTCTTCTAATCAAACTAAATGGGCGACCAAGAAATCTATCAGACTCATTTTGATTAAAAAAATCATATATAGTACTTATCCAGTCTTGACCTGCCTTGCTTTACAGCAGTTAGCACAAACACGCAAAGACTCGAAACAAACATCTCTCTCTCTCTCTCTCTCTCTCTCTCTCTCTCTCTCTCTCTCTCTCTCTCTCTCTGATATTATCTCTTAAATTAATTATTGATTCAAACGTCATAAATAAATTTTTGAATTAAATACCAAAGCTCTTGCTCGTTAAAACCATTTTTCAACCATGTATTAGCGTTAATTGATAGAGGTGATATTTGAAGTATTTCGAATATCTTGGTAAGTCAACTTCTCCCTTTAGACAGCCACTTTTCTTCGTGTTTTGTAGGCGCCCCTGATCAAATTGAAATTCAAAATTTATTGCCACATTTTTTCTTAAGTATATAAGAATTGTATATTATTAATGCCCTTCATTTCAGGGACAATCATTTTCGGGGCTTAGACATTGTAATTATTATTCATTTATGTAAAACAAATGAATGTGTAGATAGCATTTTTGTTTGACGGAAGAGCGTATTCGTTACGTTACAGCAATTACCAACAGATTAGGCTTCCATATTGGGGATGCAAATTGGACTTTAGTTCAAAGTCATCTCCCAAAACATTACCAGATCAGTATTTTCCAATATTTATCAAAATTACAATATTCTTTTTATTTCTTTCTAAAGACCATCCGGAGAGCTACGTTTTCCGATTATATTCTTTTATTTTTCTTCCTCTTCTCAAGATATTGTTGAAAATATATTTTTCTCCATCTTTCCAAAATACAGTCCATGATCTTGGAGGCTGGCAGCTCTAACTTGGCTTACATATGTTAGTTCCCCCTAACAACTCAAATAACATTCTGTTATTCCAGCTCGTCTGCAGTAAACTGTTCGGATATTTGTTAACTATATTGACGTGATTTTTCCAGATGATATCATAAGTCATTTATGCCAAACTAGGTTTTGTCACTCGTCGTTGATGTAAGAAACTGAAGAAGGAGAACAACTTAGTGCCTAACACTCATATATTTTAGATTTCCATAAATTTTCTTGTAGTAATTCCCGCCATGCAGCAGAAGAGTCATGTGGCTCTTTACAAATGAAATTCGCTAAAATATCCTCCATTAACCGCTCTTGAATTCCTGATTGTAATCAATATCGTTCTTTTCTTTTGTCATCTCTTGTGTCAAGCCACATCTTTCTAATAAATTCATTTACCTCTTGATCGTTTAACTTTCAAATTCACCCATAGCTTCTTTCATATTTCTTTCTGTCCATTTCGTCCATCTGTTTTAGCTATACTTTTAGTTTTCTGAAAAGAAAACTATTGTGCCGTCTTTGTCTGTCCGTCCGCACTTTTTCTGTCCGCATCTTTTCTGTCCGCCCTCAAATTAGCTTTGAAACATCCACTCCAATCATTACCAAATTGCAGCCTTCTAGCCTCAGTAGTTTTTATTTTATTTAAGGTTAAAGTTAGCCATAATCATGCATCTGGCAACGATATAGGACAAGCCGCCACCGGGCAGTGGTTAAAGTTTCATGGGCTGCGGTTCATACAACGTTATACCGAGACTACCGAAAGATAGATCTATTTTCGGCGGCCTTGATTATACGCTGTACCGGCTGTACAGAAAACTCGATTGCGCCGAAGAAACTTTGTCATTTTTACTTTTAAATCTTAAGTTCTAATTCCCTGCTTTAAATACTTTGACTTGATGTCATTTTTAATGAACATTTTATTTTGTGTTTCTTGTTCTTATCTTGTCGTTAAATCCCTGAGCTTGTGATTTCTCATGTAATTTCCTATAATATAGTCTTATTTCGCATCGTCATCAAAGACCCCTATGTATGTGCATACATGTATCTATGCTGATATGTTTGAATACAAATCCTTTAGAGCACACATTTAGAAATTATAACCTGCCTCACATTCAGTTAGATGACATCATTAACTGGGAACTGGTAATTTTCATGCCACCAAAATCAAGATTAATGACATTTTTTTTACGCATCATTACTTTATAACAGAGGATATGAACATGAGATGGTCTAAAATACAGAGCTTGGTAAAATACTAGGAATTCAATTATTATAATTACTATCAAACATACGGGAAAAAATCTGTGTTCGTTTTCAATGCAATTCCATCTCTTTATAGATAAATTATATTGGTACGAAACGACCCATTGAAAATCAGTGGGATAACAGTAATAGAATTAAAACAATTTAACAAATTAACTCGAAAATTTTAATGACCTCAATTTGATCTGCCAGTTTTAGTTAGAAGTTTCCTGATAATTAACACCACTATTAGAGGATAATATTTTGGTGAACAAATAACTATACTCAAAATTAATCCTATACGTAATTTTTAAATATTTATTTGCTCAGTTCATTGAGAAATTACCAAACAAATGTCTCAGATATTTGATTTTATGAAATTCAGGCTGCCAAGCCGAGCACTGGGGCACCTCCTGCAATTCAGCGTTTAAGACTGAAAAGAGGGAGTTTGAGTGGTTGGACAGCAAGATAAAAGAGACCCAAAAACAAGGAGATAAAAAACAAGGATTTAAAGATGGAACTGAGAGATAACCCTACAATTGCACTAAAAAGTAGTAGTAAGAGAGTTGGATAGCAGGACCGAAGAAAATAAGCGGGAATGGAGGTAAAGTAAAGGGCTAAAAAGTGGGCCAAAGGGACACTGTAAACACCATTCAGTAATGCATACAGTGCACCACGTCAGATGCATTTACAGAATGCCCTCTACGGGGTATCTCAGATAGTACATTAGAAGTAAAATGTTTTTAGATAGTTTTCCTCTTAATCAAATATATCCATCATCTGTCGAAAACTTCAGTTACGATTTCTTGTTCTGCACGTTAATGCCACCATTTATTCGTCCTTCCTTGGATTTATTTCTCGTTCTCCTAGTGTAATTTCTTTCCTCCTTTTGTCTCTTCCAAAAATCCTGGGTAAGAACCGAGACGCATAATCCCTCTTCGCCTCTAATTTCAAATCTCATCACGTTCTAAATCATGCTTCTCACTTAGCTCGCAAGAAGATACCATCCCACTAGAGATGTCGAGAGACGCAAATAATGCAGCATGTGTGCGTGTTCATGGGAGGGGCGAAAGCAAAGGAAATATGTAGAGGAGGAATGCTGCATATGTAAGATGCTTCGTGATTATATTTTCAGCTTTGTTATGGTGGGCATTATTATCAAACTGCTTGTTTGCCTTTCTTCGCGCTCTAGCAGATCCAGTGTTAAACTAATATATGTTGAAATACGAAACGTCCTCAGGGATGACATAATGTCGTACTATGATACTATTCAAATGTAAGTCGTTAAATAGTAATTTAAACGAAAACATTAATAAAATACTATCAGGTCAATATGGGTTCCATTTGCTAGAGTATTCTCAGCCAGCTTTCGGTCATTCTTTATGCATAGTTTTTAATACCGGCTTTCAAGGTGATTTTCCAGTTAAACACAATTTCTCTCTCTCTCTCTCTCTCTCTCTCTCTCTCTCTCTCTCTCTCTCTCTCTCATATATATATATATATATATATATATATATATATATATATATATATATATATATATATATATATATATATATATATATATATATATATATATATATGTGTGTGTGTGTGTGTGTGTGTGTGTGTGTGTGTGTGGGTGGGTGGGTGTTGTGTGTGTGATTTTTTTTTGCCACTTGCACATTCGTGGTTTCTTTTATGCTCACAGATATTAAGACACAAATATCGTTTCATATCGAATTCACTGTCCTTCGAAAATTGCTTAGATCCATATGGACTGTAACTGCTAAATGCTTCTACCTGGGGCAGGATTCAAACTTGGGACCTTGGTTTACAAGCACCGATACACAGTTGACTTTGACCATTCGGCTATCAAGAATGATAAAAGCTAATATCTTCTTTGTTGTGCATATTCCTGTCGAATTCGTGCTCCGCGCTTAAATCGATATCATTACATACATCTTTATCTCACTGCCGCTAGAATGTTAATGAACAAATGTTAAAGTTGTGAGTATTTTGAGTGTTTGTTAAATGTAGAGCCTACAAGAGACACAGAGTTGAGTATAAATACAGTAGTTGTTTCCGCTGCTTAGTAAGTTATTTGGGCCTGCAGTTCTAAGAACTGTTGTTACAAGTTCTGCCATTATATCATACATACACATATATATAAAATATATATATATATATATATATATATATATATATATATATATATATATATACATACATATATATATATATATATATATATATATATATATATATATATATATACATATATATATATATATATAATAAAGCTCTACTATGCTCCTGTTTATGACAGACTTTATACTGTTCCTCTCATACTCCGATCTATCCATTGCATTAGCTTTAGGTTAATTATAGACATAAACTTCTTTCATTAAGTTAAAAGTTATCTACATGGTACACCATCTAATTCCCCATAAATTAAGCCAGTTATATCATAACATACTGTACTATAAGGTACATAAGCTTAATCCCTTTTAAGACAAACGTTGAGTATTTTAACTCCAAACCAATCAAAACATAGGCAATCGGTTTTCCAAAGGCCTTGACTGAAATGAATATGTAAATAACAGCTGTCAACGCCGAATGAACACGTCCGCTGTTGACTGCTTGAACCTCTTGTTGCAGTGTTTTCGTTTCGTGGAACATGCAAATTACTGTCTAGCCAGCTAGGTGATAATACATGTACATGATTTTTTTTACGAATTTTTCATCCGTCACTCTACACCCCAAAATATTAAATAAGAAAAATTTGTAAAACCACACACAAAGTAGTAAAAAACTATTAGGGAGATGTCATATATTTCAATAGGATAGCTATCATACTAAAATATATAGACCTACACAGAAAGTTACACCGGAATTCTAAAGAACAAGAAAGATTGCTGCTGTCTCTATCGAGATGAAAGTTCTCTGCAAGACACAAGAGGCGCGAGGAAAGCGTCTCTCTGCTATGCATACTAAAACGCCTCCGCAGTCTCTCCTTAGAGGGAGCGACCGTCGACACATTCATATTTGGTGTTTGCTGCTGTAAATATCAAAAGGCCATGACGACTGCAACAGATAAGACTGTGCCTTGAAAAAAAAGTTCTAGTGGATGCACAAATGTACTGTCCATGAAATATCTAAACACTGACATAGGATAGAAGAAGCAGCAAAATACTTGATATAGTCTATATCGACTGTTTCATCCTTTACACAAAAGCTGGTAACGGTTTGGTAATAATGGAAACAGAAACATTGTATAGAATAGTTTTGTCCATCGCTTATTCATAAACGCCAAAAACAATTAAAATATCGTCACGAAGACCACAGCTTTATAGAAAATATTTCCACGAGAGTCTCTTCCTATCCATTCACCCCAGACAATTCAGAAAAAAAGAGATGTTTTGTGAAACATGATAAAGGGTTGTGACTAGACTGTAAATAAATTGATAGTTGATGATTTTGTTCCGTAGTAATAGTGAAGTTAGCTGCAGATGCATATTATCACATATGTATATATATATATATATATATATATATATATATATATATATATATATATATATATATATATGTATATGTGTGTGTGTGTGTGTGTGTGTGTGTGTGTGTGTGTGTGTGTATTAGTAAAAAGCTAGGCGTGTATGTTTTTGTGTACAAAAGATTTTTATTTACGTCCCAGAATTTCATTAGTATGAAGTGAATTAAGGCAGATAATTTTGTTCTTATATTTTTCTTACCTAAGTTCGAGCAGTCTCGTTTGTTAAGCCGTCCTGATTTCCAATATTCCCTCCCCCCCCCCGGCTTTATTTTTATTTTTTGGTAGCAAATTGTCATTCTTTCTGGCGAGTTAATCTTCTGAAACCACGAAATGTTTAGAGGGAAAAATCTCATAGATACTCCGAGGAATAACAGAAATTATTTAAATATATTCGGGGAAGGCGATACGAAGTCTCAATCAAAACCCAGACTCGAGTGCAATGAGAAATAAGTCCGACGAACAAAATTTCATTCCTGTCCTACTACAAACTTTGGTTAGATCCAGTCACGTTGTATAAGCGCTTGGGGAGAACCTTCCTTTTGCCATTCTTTGAGAGCTCTCCGCCAGAATTTCAAGCTGACAAATAAAAAGAAAATCGTAGCACGAGATTTTCACTTTCATTTCTGATTCTTGTGTCTTCCAGGCGAAAATCCTTTCTACAATTAACAATTCAAAATGTAAACAAAGATGCTGAAATCCTTTGTACTCCTTAACAAAAAGAAAAGTCCCTAATGTAAGCAATAACATTTTTGCTAACAATGGCAGATAAAACTTTTTTTTTTTTTGCATGACTGGGTGAATAAAAAACCATAGTACTCTTTCTAGAAACCTACAGAAATCTATGATGATGTTCCAATATTTATTGTTCTTTACAGTTTCTCTTTACTGACCGCTGGTTTTATTCTTCGTTTTTGCTACTTCTAATTCTATGTTTTTTTTTCTAAGCTGTCTGCATCATTCTTCGTTTATATCTTTTCTTCTGCAATATTTTACCGATTCCCTCTTTCCTCTTTCTTCTATCACAAATGTCGTTCTCTTGCCGCTCTAAAGTCATAAATAGATGATTACCTGGGCATCTCTGGTACCTCTCCCTTTTTCCGTTGCATCTATATTTTTTCTGTCCATTGTTCAAGAAAACGCTATTATAGAACTTTTAAATATAAATTAGAGGTGTCCTCAATTTGAACTTAATTCTATACTTGCGTCGTGTTGAGTTTTGCATTAGTATCAATGTGCTTATCCTTCCCCTAAAATGATAAGGTTGAAATATATATTTCTCTCTCTCTCTCTCTCTCTCTCTCTCTCTCTCTCTCTCTCTCTCTATCCATGTGCGTTTTGGAAGTAGTACGTAGGTATATCGTTAATAATACAGGGAGATACCAATTCTACGCGAAAGAGGGGGAGAGACATATTTGATATTTATCGCATGCAACATAACTGCAGAAGGGGAAACATTTGGTGGCTGGGTATTTGAAAAGGAACCACTAATTAGAATATGGACCGCACAAGTAATTCATCTATGTCGTTCATGCATATTCGAGCTTAGTAGCTTGAAATGCAGATTGATAGCGAACCAGTAAATGCCAAAAGAAACATGGTAAAAGCAACGAATAGCTGCATTGGAACTGTACTAACGTGGGCAATGGAACACGCATATTTGTAAAAAGCAAAAAATAATTAATCTATTTAAAAATGGGAGAGATTCTGTAAAAGCAGAGCTTCAATAATCTAAGAGGGCATGATTTAAGTGACATTCAAGAGGTTGTTCTACCCGTAAGGAAGATAGATTTTGTATTCATGAGATAAAAGCCTGTTTAGGATCTTAAAGTTTGAGAAGTTTTGGACACATGGAGAAGAGGAAAGAAGAGCAGTCAGGTAGAAAATTGAGAGAGAGAGAGAGAGAGAGAGAGAGAGAGAGAGAGAGAGAGAGAGAGAGAGAGAGTTAAAAATACGAGTGTCTCACTCCTATGTTTTATTGTAAATGCGAAACTCTTGAAATAGCTTATATTTCGATAAAAATTAAATCAAGAATGTAGTATGACATTTTAGTTTCCTTTTTTTTATTTTGTGTAAATCATATTCTCAGAGAATGAAATTTAAATACATTAATAACTGGACAGAAATGAAGTATAGTAATATATATATATATATATATATATATATATATATATATATATATATATATATATATATATATATATATATATATATATATATATATATATATATATATATATATATATATATATATATATATATATATAGTATAGATCATACCCTTGAATGACAATATAACAATCTTTTGATCACCAGAACTCTGAGAAATTTAAGTGTAAGGCCAAGGCTAAAGACATCAATCACGGTTTAAACTTTCGAATATTCACGCGGATGATAAATCATCAGTGTTTTACCAAAGGAATAACTTTCCTCAGAGAAGGAGTGACGCCTTTCCAGCAGAGGAAAATTAATGCAGATTTTAGTCACTTTCCTCTTTTCGTGTTTTGAATAGTAAGGAAAATCAAAGTGGTCGCACCAAAACAACTTAGGATACGGCTTTCCTATTTTCAGAGAGCATTCACTCCAAAATAGTAGGTAGGGTGGACACTTTGAGAGTAAAATTCTTAAATCCTACGGCATCCAACTGCATATCTGAAATTAAAATTTCTGTTAAAACGGCTTTTGATATATGTTTACAAACGTGGTGGAAAACATTAATCACACGTTTTCAGACGGGAATAAATTTAGGGAATGGTATGATTAAAAATAAATCAGGCTCATTAAAATGAGATGAAATGAAATAATTAAACAGGCACTGCGAGCTGCAGTTGACAATTCATTAGTAATAATAATACTATCTGGTTCAAGAATGACGTTCAGTAAATCTGAATATAATTAACTTAGTATAAATTATAAAGCAATGATAAATAACAGCGTCTGTAAACAGTAGCATCAAAGGCGGCACAAATTTTTTGTATACATTTAATGTTCCCATTACCAATAAATCATACCTAACACAAGCTATCCACATCAGCATATCTGAGTTGTTACCTATAACCTTGAAGACCGTAACCTTGAGCATCCCAGCGTAGCTGACTGAACCTTTACTTGAGGTTATGATATCCCATCATAGTTTATGGGGCTGTTAGGCAAGGCTGGCTGGCGTTTACCTACTTCGAAGCTGGTCCTGTCCTATCCAGTGCCCAAGTGTTCCCTACTTCACCAAAAAGGATGCGAGGCATTTTCGCAAAGTGCTAATAAGTAATTCTTCTTGCACATAATCGTGCTTTCTTGTTAGGCACCTTCAAGGCTACTTTGTGAGATTGATGGATTCTCGTTTCTATAGCAGTGCTGGCTTTGTGATGTCCATAACCTATGATTGGTATAATTTATCGCTAACGTGACTTATACATATATTAGATTTGCGGTACTTGTACCATTTTTTACGCCAGAGTTTATTATGACAGCGTCATTTGTGTATTGTTGTTTAACTACTTGCACTACAGTACAGAAATTTGATGGCATTATCTTTTTTGACATGTATGTATGTATTTATATCTATATAAATATATGTATTTATATCTATATATATATATATATATATATATATATATATATATATATATATATATGTATGTATGTATGTATGTATGTATGTATGTATGTATGTATGTATATATACATACATAGTTATTTACATACATATATATATGTGTGTGTGTATGTTTAGGCGTGAGCCAGATAGTTTAAGTATTATGTTATTATAAAATTGTCAAATGTTGTCCTTATTACTTGTGTAATTGTGCTAATTATCTATTTTACCTTTGGTAAGACTGATTATATTTGGATGTATCAAATGTACCATTCTCGATGTTGCCTCCCATTTGAGAAATGGTGCCCAAAGTGGGGACCCTTCGCATCCACTAAGTCGTTATTAATCACAGTCCATAACAAGGAAGGAAGGAGCCATAACTAGACTTACTCGCAGCCCAGTTCTATAAACACGATAATAATCGTAACCAGTTAACTCAGAGCTAAGCGACAGCAGATATTCTTCAATCTTGCACCAGACGTAGAATAACTGAGTATATAATGGATACAATTGGTTTTAAGTCCAGTGTGATCTTCATGCAGGTGAAAACAGCATCCAAAAAATTATTTAGAGGAAAAAGCTGTATCAGGAAAAATCATAATTTATGGCGTGAGCTGATTCTTTAACCTCATGCGAAAAAAGCAAAAATAAGAAGAGCTCAAAGCAAAAATCTACAAAGATCTTTATCTTTCTTTCAGGATAGGATTAAATCACAATGATCAACTAAACACTACTCTCTTTTGAAAGGATATATGTAAGAAAGAAAAAGACTCGTAACAGGAAAAGTAATTCTAGCGGTTAATTACTCTCCTCGAGTTTCAGTTTGCATGATTTGAATTCATATTCCGTTATCGAAATGCAGGATTTATTGCATCAAAGTGGCTTCCCCCCTAAGATTGCCCAACTTCAGTCCTAACTTTGATGAGTGATGTTGAATTACAGAGAGTTTATTTAGCATAGATTTTCCGAAAGTTGGCCGAGACCAGTGCATGTCATTGATCATATATGAGTTATAATAGGAATTTATGAGCTGGTAAAACGGTTAAAGCAGAATTTACTAAGATTATATATCTATATACTATATACATATATATATATATATATATATATATATATATATATATATATATATATATATATATATATATATATATATATATATATATATATATACATGTATATATATGTATATATATATATATATATGTGTGTGTGTGTGTGTGTGTGTGTGTGTGTTTCATACACACACACATGTAAATAGACAAAGCTTCGCCTACATGGGGATTTGCCGGGAAGTGAGTAGACCTTCTCTTTCTCTTGGCCTTGGTTCTTTCTTTCTAGTGACTCTATCGCCAATATTCAGGTTTGAGTGATTCAGGATGCGTTTGTCAGTGCAAGTTAGAATTTAATTTTAATTAGCTATAATAGATTTTAAAAAGAGATTTCAAACTTGTGGTAGTTGCACAAGGGTTTTATATATAAGTCAGAGTAACATTTAGGAAAAAGAATGATAATTGGAAAAGCAATAGTATCATCACTGTATAGACTTCATGAATATGCAAATAACATATCTGCATGAAATAATTAAGTCGTCTGCTTGAAGCCAGGAACTGTTAAATGCACTGAGATTTCAGTCTTTTAAAGTAGGCAGTGAGACATGAGGCTTCTATGAAATTATTCCATGGTTTTGGGAATTTGCTGTCTTTAGTTCTGTCTCTTCCTCCTAAAAAATCAAATTGCTTTATACATATAAACTATATAAACTATATATATATATATATATATATATATATATATATATATATATATATATATATATATATATATAT
>NC_089744.1:70862581-70892581 GCF_040412425.1 Macrobrachium rosenbergii | reverse complement strand
TACTTGTTGAGTTTTTAGCTACATACCCAGCCATACAACATTTGCATACCACAATCACCCATACAATACTTGAACTTTCAATCAAAATCATTTTCAACATTCAGACATGCGAACCATCTAGATTTGTCTTTATAAAAATCAAAATAAAGGAAAAATTTTATATCCGTAACGCAAAATGAGGGTTTGTTTTCTATCATCAACTGGGTTATATGATTTTCTCATCCCTATTTAAAGTACAAATCTCTCTCTCTCTCTCTCTCTCTCTCTCTCTCTCTCTCTCTCTCTCTCTCTCTCTCTCTCTCTCTCTCTCTGTAGTTCCTCGTTGGGAGAGTTGGTAGAGTTCTCAGCTAGCACTCTGCTAGGCCCGAGTTGGAGTCTCCGACCGGCCAATGAAGAATTAGAGGAATTTATTTCTGATGACAGAAATTCATTTCTCGCTATAATGTGCAGGATTCCACAATAAGCTGTAGGTCCCGTTGCTAGGTAACCAATTGGTTCTTAGCCACGTAAAATAAGTCTAATCCTTCAGGCAAGCCCTAGGAGAGCTGTTAATCAGCTCAGTGGTCTGGTTAAACTAAGTACTAGTTCTATGGAAAGCGGTGGACTATTTCCCAATATATTGCAAGAAGAAATTCCTGTTTTATTATATATTCGTAAAAAGCAAAACATACCAAAAAGCAGTAAATGACCTTCGTCCAGTCAGACAAGGGCAAGTGAAGGCCCTGAACACCGATGCGAAATGTTTATTGCAGTTTGAGACAGGAGTTGCCGAAGAAACTCTCCAAAGATTCTCGATAAAGAAAAGAGGTTAAGATATATTTCAAAAGTTTTATATTCGAAAACAGCAATTTCCTTCTTGCAATGTATTGGGAGATAGTCTAGCCGCGTTCCATTGAACAGGGGAGAGAGAGAGAGAGAGAGAGAGAGAGAGAGAGAGAGAGAGCTTTGTACTTTAAACAAGAACAGAAAAAATCATATAAACCTGTTGATGACAGAAAACAGATCCTCATTTTGAAATGCTGCAAAATCTCTCTCTCTCTCTCTCTCTCTCTCTCTCTCTCTCTCTCTCTCTCTCTCTCTCTCTCTGTAGTTCCTCGTTGGGAGAGTTGGTAGAGTTCTCGGCTAGCACTCTGCTAGGCCCGAATTGGAGTCTCCGACCGGCCAATGAAGAATTAGAGGAATTTATTTCTGATGACAGAAATTCATTTCTCGCTATAATGTGGTTCGGATTCCACAATAAGCTGTAGGTCCCGTTGCTAGGTAACCAATTGGTTCTTAGCCACGTAAAATAAGTCTAATCCTTCGGGCAAGCCCTAGGAGAGCTGTTAATCAGCTCAGTGGTCTGGTTAAACTAAGGTACTTAACTCTCTCTTTCTCTGTTCTATGGAAAGCGGTGGACTATTTCCCAATATATTGCAAGAAGGAAATTCCTGTTTTATTATATATTCGTAAAGCAAAACATACCAAAAAGCAGTAAATGACCTTCGTCCAGTCAGACAAGGGCAAGTGAAGGCCCTGAACACCGATGCGAAATGTTTATTGCAGTTTGAGACGGGAGTTGCCGAAGAAACTCTCCAAAGATTCTCGATAAAGAAAAGAGGTTAAGATATATTTCAAAAGTTTTATATTCGAAAACAGCAATTTCCTTCTTGCAATGTATTGGGAGATAGTCTAGCCGCGTTCCATTGAACAGGGGAGAGAGAGAGAGAGAGAGAGAGAGAGAGAGAGAGAGAGAGAGAGAGAGAGAGAGAGAGAGAGAGAGAGCTTTGTTCTTTAAACAAGAACGAAAAAATCATATAAACCTGTTGATGACAGAAAACAAATCCTCATTTTGAAATGCTGCAAAATACTCTCTCTCTCTCTCTCTCTCTCTCTCTCTCTCTCTCTCTCTCTCTCTCTCTCTCTCTCTCTCAGATTTTGCCTTGCAGACATTCTGCTATGATTACCTATCTCTAAAATATACGCGGACTTTGGATATTGAATTCCAAACTTCTTGCGATGGAGAATGTTATCCAATGTGAAAACCGGGATTTGGAATTTTTTTTTGGGGGGTGAGGGGCGGACGGAGAGCTGCCTTAAGGAAAATGTTTTTTCAATGGTAGATGATACTCACGTTTTTTCAATGAATTTAGACAGGTTTCATAATCTGATTTTTCAAGTAATAATATTTTTACTTAGACTTTTACTTATTGATGTCTTGAGCCGCATATGTGCAAGGTTTTGGGCTAAAGTGACATCTTGATTGAAAATAGATGATTGAATTATCATAACAAGATTGCTCACCCAATCAATCAGTTTTTTTACTTAGTTGTCCATTGCGGACAGATATGTTTACTTTTTATTCATAATAAAAAAAAATGGCACAAAAGATCATATTTTCAGCTTATCTCTCATTCGTTTCTTACAATTACTTTTTCCTATAATCATTTCTTTAATATATTTTCCATTTATGATAAATGTATTATATGAGGTACTTGTGACATACAGTAACAAAAAGAATGGAGCTTTTAGATATTTATTTCTGCATAAAAAGTTATTCGTCCCCATTATTCCATTATCTATCTCAAATTGAGCCAATAGGTCCTTAGAATGTATTGTGGTAATTTGGTATTAATCATCATGTGAAGATTTTGCTCTGAGGCTCATTTCTGCTTTTCAGAAATCAGGCTTTGTATCGAGTTTTAGGACGGTGCGGAGTTACATATCAAATAGTTAAACCATATTTTTAACATAAATTGCCTGATTGAGAAAATTCGTGACGAATTGTTACGAAAATTTTCAATTTTAATTCCGGAGTTTTTTCTTATTTTCCTTTCTAATGACCCTGATAGTAATGTCACTTTTTACACGCTGATATTACAGATGAAAACGAAATAGTAAATATTTATTTATTTGCTATTTCCTGGTGTGTTCTTGATGAAAGAGTTATTTGCCTTTTTATGGATAATATATTCATATTAATCTATGCTTTATTGATTCATAGATTAATAACGCAGTCATTTTATACCTGTTTATTTGCTCATCCCCGATCGCTGCATAAATAACTGATTTCATATGTTGATGAACTGGAGATTTATGCATTGCAATTTGATTTATTCAGGTATTTGGTAAAAGAAATTGCACGCGGAATTAAATGAACAGTTTACTTTTTTTACAAAATAAATTTCCAATACTAAGTCTTTTGCATGTGGGGTCAGTTATTGATGACAGTCATCATTACCAATGAAATGAAAACACCCAGTTAATAAAAAAAACGTAGTTCTGTAATAGATTACATCAAGAAAAAATTATTACTGTTTCTATTTTCATATGGAATAAAAATACCATTGGGTAATTGTCAAAAAGGATGAGAGGTTACGTAGTCCGGTTGAAGCTTGAGGATTTTAAAGGTATTTCTAAAAATATATCAAAATTCACACTAAAAAAAAATGAGTCTATTTATCCGTGTTAATAACAATTAGTCATTTTTGTTCCTTTTTGTTGTGTCAGTACCTTAGTCTTTTGCTCTGACGGACACGAGGCACAACGCGAACAATGAAGGTCCGAAGCTCTCTTCCCCTCAAGCGTTCGTCTCTCAGGGAGTGTTTGAACATTTGTTGAATGTCAACACGGGAACTGTAGGAAAATACTCGTAGACATATGTATGTCCTCACTCATCGCGGCACTAGACATTTTTTTCATATATCCCATTCAGGAAGAGCCCACGTTTGATTAAATGTAGAGTCTGGGCAATGTAAATAAAGAGAGAGAGAGAGAGAGAGAGAGAGAGAGAGAGAGAGAGAGAGAGAGAGAGAGATAATACTTTTTTTGCACATTCTGTTCATCCTTGATTCTGAAATTAATCAAGATTTGTTTCGACCAGAATTTTTTTTCCACCGCTTTAAGGATAACAATTAAATGTATAATGAATGTTTAATTTTTTGGCAGTTAGGAGACATGTAAATTCCTTTTTCCATATACCCTAGAAGCAAGATTGCTAATTCTGTAAAATGTTGCTATTGGCAATGATAAATATTTCACTCCAAATTACTTTTGTACGACAGAGCTTATATCTTGACTAATGGAAAGAAAAGGACTTATTTATAAAAATCACTGTTTGTTCGAGTCCGTGCATATTAAATAATTTCGAGAAAAGGTTCCTGGTTCCTTTCTGATGTAAAAGACTTTCAATCTTTGGAGGTTTAAGAGATTCAAATAATCAAGGGCGAAAAGAAATAATAAAGGGTAGTAATAAGGGAAAGGAAAAAGAAGAGACTTAACAAAGAAGGAATCAACGCTCCTGCCTCTTGGAACATGAAAGGTTATAACGACATGAAGGATAATCTGGGATCGAATGCCAAATCGTTGGCTGTCGAAGAAAGAAATTATAACCTTGTCGAACAATTCGAGGATTATCGATTTCTGCAGAATAAAATCCCGCAGTGGCCGACTCCCTGCCTTTGTGAAGATGCTAGCTCTTTGTTGGGTGAGTCGATAGAGCTGCGGACTGTCACTCGATGGGCCGGAGTTCAATTCCCCGGCCGGCTGATGAAGAGTTAGAGAAATTTATTTCTGGTGATAGAAATTCATTTCTCGCTATAATGTGGTTCGGATTCCACAGTAAGCTGTAGGTCCCGTTGCTAAGTAACCAATTGGTTCTTAGCCACGTAAAATAAGTCTAATCCTTCGGGGCAGCCCTAGGAGAGCTGTTAATCAGCTCAGTGGTCTGGTAAAACTAAGGTATACTTAACTTCTTAACTTTTATGAAGATGCTTGAGAAGGGAAGATACATTCTCGCACCCGCAGTACAACAATGGCCAAAATAATAAGCAGACAGAAGAGAAATGGAGGCTATTGTGTGGCTCAGAGAACCTGAATCAAGCGGCCAGGTCAGAGGAGGTTTATTAATCAAGACTTTGAATTAATAATGGGAAGGGTAATATGCTGTTGAGAGACTGAGAATTTATAAATAAAGTAAAGGTAAGGAATTATTCTTCAAATCGAGAACTGTACTTGACTTAATCTTGTCGAGGATAGAAACATTAAGAGGATTCCAAATTATTAGAAATTTGTTCTAAACAAGGAAAATTTGAAAAACAAATTTCTTAATCATTGCTGCGTAGAACAAAACAAGCGACATGGAAACAACAGACGTAAAACTGGAGACGTAGAAAAGTTAACAGCAAGGGACATGGTTTTTAAGAGCACAATTCTCCTAAAGGTAATGAAATGCAGTGAATATTTCTTACATTGTGGTAGACTCCCAAAATTGTAATAGATAATAAAAACATTCTGACTTAGAATATCATGTTAGTAACACTGGCAATTCCTGTGGTAACAGAAACGAAAACCGAGTTTAGATTTAAGAGAGTGAAGTAGTAAACTATCATGGTAGCGATATCTGCTGGATGTGCTATTAGAAATTCAATAACAGAAGCTCAGTGCTGTGGAAGACTATTGTAAGACAACACAAACCAGAATCCATCCATTAAATTCGGCATCCGAGACGATTCGGACGACCAAAAATATGTCACACCTTCGAACGAGATGATCAAATTAATATTAAACACACAGTATTCTGCGCCGAGGGCCAAAACAAAACAACGTCCACACAAAATTGATGTTGCTCGTTCTGCCTTTGATCAAACAAAATAGTAATTGACTCATTTCCAGAAATAGAAATATGTAAGGGCGTGTCACTTAATTGCCATCAAAATGGTTCAAGTAGAATTCCCCTGTTATGCAAAGAGGAGCCTGCAATTCAAAGGTGTTGCAAATTACCAACACAAAAAGACCTTTAGTAAACGATATTATAAAGAACGAGTTTTTGACGAATGATAAAAATGAAATTGATCTACAATTTCCTAAAGCTTTTTAATAACTAATGAATAATTTCATTTTTATCAGGAGCTAGAAATTCAATGCACTTTTATCTACATTTCTTTTGAAAAACTTAAGATAGTCCATTACATTCACTGGTATATCTCATCATTAGAATTTAACAATTTGAACTATCAGTTTTACTTAACTTGACTTCAACCTGAACCAGTTTCTCCAGTGATGATCATATTAAAATCTATTTATTTAAATGAAATTGCTTGATATACATAGTAGTACGATCATTGGTTATCATTAATAATTAGTTACCATAAGAACATATCAGCATCATACCACATAATTTCATGTTTAGTTTATAGAAGCCTCTCGTAACATAACAACAAATGATTTGGTTATACGTTTTTTCCAACATTTTTGGCTGTGATTTTCTTTTTATTTAAGCTGCACATGCCACATATTATAAACATATGCATACGAACCCAAACAAATACCTTATTACCCTAAGCCGAATTCACGCAATAATTTCCAAATCAATAATACTTCGTTTTTATGCATAACGATGGATCTGTAGAGAAAAAATGAAAATTCAACCCATTCACGTCAAATGACGCGAGAAATAGCTACAATTAATCTCTCCCCTTGACAATTTCAGTAGGATGAAGGAACATAATCAAAATGACTCACAATAATATGGAAGACTATGGAGAACAATCCCTTTTCTTTAAGATGATGATAAAACAAGTCCTTTTTCATGAGTATAATTTTTTATATGTTGTTAAAAATACACTTAAAATACTTAACTTTACTGAGAACTACGTTCCTCATCGTCTTATCCTCCAATGAGGACATTAGTTCTCTTAAAGCTTAAAGATTTTGAGGCAATATTTAACAATATATTAAGATTTACAATTAAGAAAAGGACAGTAGTCCTCTTCAGATTTAAGGATTTTAATAATATATCTTATAACCTTGTTAACGATACATCAAAATTTACATTCAAAAAGGGTCATATTCCATCCGTATTAATAACATCTAGTCCCGTTTTTTTGTTCCTTTTGTCGTGTACAGTATCGTGGTCTTTGATGATGACGTGCATAAGACACGCATATAACACGGACAATGACGGTCCAAAGCTCCCTTCCTCCAGCGTTCGTCTCTCGAGAAGTGTTTGAACATTCGTGGAAAGTCAACATGGGAACTGTGGAAAAATGCTCTCAGGCACATGTATGTCCTCAGCCATTTCGGAAGAACCTTTGTTTGATTAAATGTAGATTCTGGGTATATAGATAAAGAGAGACAGACAGACAGACAGACAGACAGGGACAGAGACAGAGAGAGAGAGAGATGAAAAAACTACGTCTCTTGTAGAGGCAAACAAGAAGGGGAGAATTAAATAGAGAGGGGTGGCATATCATTGTAAAGGTTCGACGAGCTGTTAATGTATCGCGTGTAAATTTAAGTAACACTGAAAGTTCCGGATAATGTTTACAAACGATTTTCATCCTAGATTCTGCAAATAGAAAGTGAACAAAGCAGTGATCATTTTCTTCTAACCCCAACAGTTACCCACTGCAAGGGAATATGGCTTATTATTAATAGGAAATATATATATATATATATATATATATATATATATATATATATATATATATATATGTGTGTGTGTGTATACACTGTATATATGTGTGTTGTGTGTTTGTATGTGTATATATATATATATATATATATATATATATATATATATATATATATATGTGTGTGTGTATGTGTGTGTGTGTGTGTGTATATGTGTGTGTGTCGTTTTTAACAAATAATTCCATACAATTTTTAAAAACAAGCAGACATAAAATAATTAAATAAGTTGAACGTCAAAGTACGGAAACAGAGATTTAATATAATTTAGATTTCAAATTAATTTCTTGCACAAATATTTATAGGCCATAATGGTATGATCAAGAGATTCACCTCTCTCATTTGAGATTTAAATGAATACACTTTTCAGTATTTATAAATTGCTGTGATATTAATATTACATCAAACACTTTTTATATAAAATTAATAACTCTATATCTGGCTCAGCACTTTGATAAACACTTCGAAAATGGCATAAAATATTTGTTGAGAATAATTCAGAACAAAGCATCATTTAATTTTAATGTAAAATGGTGTCTAATCAAATTACCAAATTAGTCATATAATGAAAATGAGAGAGAGAGAGAGAGAGATTCTTAGGAATACTGAAGGAAGACTATCTTTCTGGGGTGGAAATGAATATGTCGAAAGGGTAAATAAGTTGCTGACGAAAGATGTTCAAA
This sequence comes from Macrobrachium rosenbergii, assembly GCF_040412425.1. Classification (NCBI taxonomy): domain Eukaryota; kingdom Metazoa; phylum Arthropoda; class Malacostraca; order Decapoda; family Palaemonidae; genus Macrobrachium; species Macrobrachium rosenbergii. Next base: position 70,884,449 of record NC_089744.1, on the reverse strand, counting down.
ATATATCTTAAAATCTAAATTAATTCTATATTTTTTCAGTCATGAGTACCTCCAAAGACAAATGACCGATTAATCTATTTGGAATTACTTAAGAAATTCATGTGAACAAAAAAAAAAACTATCTTTTCTTCAAGCAGTAAAAAAGTATATGGGAATTCAAATTTGACCAAAAAAGGAAGAAAACCTGACAAGAATATTCATTCTCTCTAATATATTTGACATTCACATAAATAATCATACACATACATATTCAAATATTAGCAAGATTTGATAACTGCTCCTTCAAGTAATCATAAATTACAAAGCATGAACCTTGCATAATTAAAGCGTCTATACTACAACAATAATCTTATAGAAATTGCAGTCCCTCTCAAAAGTCTCAAGTATCGTTAATAAAAAATCGTGCGTCTTGGGACATAACTAATTAAAAAATGGAATATAAATAATATCTTGGAACATAACTCTTATATATATAAGAAAAATGGATAATAAATAAATATATAGAGGTCTGTGTATAAATATATATGTATATAAAATATATATATATATATATATATATATATATATATATATATATATATATACTGTATATACATTATATAAATATATGCTTGTGTGTGTGTGTGTGTGTGTGTGTGTGTAAGTGGGACAAAGCACCATGTTCTTGTTATCGGCCACTAGAAAAATGAAGGGACTTTGAAAGATCTTCCCTAGTCTATGGATAGAAGACACTTGATTTGGAATAAGCACTTATTAAATCATCAAAAATGAAGTGGGGAAATAAGAATAATATAAGACCCCGGATATTTTGCAGAAAAAATACTATGTATACAAAGTAATTGAATGCGCACCAGAAGCACAACAGAGACCACTGAAGACTGAAAATAAAGTAGTAAATGCTAATGCCGGTGTTATTCGTATAAGCAGAAGATTATGAAAATTAGATTAATGAAATGTCTAACTGCCGCAGATGAAATACAGACTAAGTCTTAGCTTATTTTTCATGCAGTGTAGTGTTTGGAACAAAATGGAAACAAAGATTAACTGCGCTGAATGACCAAAGAACCATAAACACTTAAGACAAAATCATGCAAACTCTCTTCACAGTTTTCGTACCTGACAACGAAGCTTGTTACAAGCAGAAAAGCCTCAAACATCATTGTCTATGCCCCTTAAAAGCAAAGTTTGAGGATCATGAAGAAATAAAGTAAAAGAAATGATGATTGGAGTTGAAAGTTACAGTGGCTAGAGAGGAGAGAGAGAGAGAGAGAGAGAGAGAGAGAGAGATGACTCGCGTCAATAGCTGCAGACTAGAGGATAACTGAACGCTAAATAATTGTTTATGTTTTTTCTTCATTTGTATACGAGGATGCTGATTTATTGTAGATAACTGGTAATTGAATTATAAGATTATGCATAAACGGATACAATATCTCACTATTCCATGTATCCGGGTATTAGTCAAAAGCATTGTAAGAGCTAGCAGATAAAACATGTAATATTCTAAGAAATAATATTAAGTAATGATAAGTGACATTCTAAGAACTATTGAACTAAATACAGCTGAGAAAACCTGTTGCCGAAGGATTTTCTTGAAGAGGAAAATCACGAAAATAAGAAAAATATTACGAGATTTTCTCATGCATTTGCGGCTTTCACGATAAGTGGCTTTAAAGCTAGATCAGGGAACACGTTTCTTATTCATAAAGGGGAGAGGCAAAATTCCCTGATGAAATTAAACTCATAATTTTGTTACTTGTGTTACAACCTGCCTATTATATCTCTAAAAATATATTTTTAATGACCTTTCTTATTTGAAAGAATAGGGCTCTTAATTTTTAATTCATCCCCTTTCTGTTATGTAAAAATATAGTCACTGCTACTGACAAAATATACATTTAGCATGTATTTTATATGAAAAAGACAAGGCCAAAATTTCACAATAAAAAGACTCACTAAGGAAATCGCAACAAACCAGTCTCCGCACAGAACTTAGACTCTATCTTTATTGTTTTCGTTGGCATTAATTTTCCCAGTAAAAAAGAAATCGAGTTGCTCCATTATCTCACAGAGAGACCATCGTTTTAGTTTTACACCATATTTCCTTACAATAATTTCAGAGTCGCAATTTCGTATGAGAACGCCTAAAATGCAAAAAGGGGATCAGAGATATTGAAATATTAAAGGTTAAAAGATTGCACTTCAGTCATCCCAGAAATCACCTATTCCGAGAGGCAAAAATGAAAAGTTATAAAGACGATGAAATCTTAACAGGATACAATCTGCAGTTTGAAAGTTTTGGTTATTGCCTGGCTGGGTCAAGTCATATTTTTCTGACAGGGTAAATTACTTTGGAAATGGAAGCTGAAAAGAATACGACCTTAAAAAGACTGAAAAGATTAACACTCCACAAATTCTTTTCAGGGAACTGAATCCAAAAAGCGTTTCCGTTTCTTTTCAGGAGAGTGATATTTTTAGCCCTTGCTTGTACCGAATGGACTCGAAATATTTTCATCCTACAGGACTATATAATAATCCCAGATATTTACGAAACGAAGTATACTGATGTGACCAGGATTCGTTTGTGTGAGTTTATCGCAAGACTAGCGTTCCAGTAATGGTGTTATCGTCCATAACAATAATCTTATCACGCACAAAGACGTGCACACACACACAAACCTATATATAAATACACACGCACACACACATATATATACACACACATACAGTATGTATATATATATATATATATATATATATATATATATATATATATATATATATATATATATATATATATTTAACATGTCTAATGTGCTTGCAAAAGCACAAACGCATAGCCGTTGTAACAGGCAAGAGGAAAAGGCTTACGTGGCTGATTGAAGAGCAATCTCTCAGAACATAACAGCAGTTGCAATCGTGTCACTAAGAATGGCAACAGAACTTCATCTAAGCTTATTGTCCCCAAAGGATATCGGAGAATGGGGTTGACAGAGAGAGAGAGAGAGAGAGAGAGAGAGAGAGAGAGAGAGAGAGAGAGAGAAATCATTCCACCCTTGCTAATCTAGTATCATATCGCGCACGCATACTCTCACACTGCGTATTTCAGCAATCATACACAATGGCTGAGTTTCCAATGGATGTATTTATACGAGTGCATCAGTTTAATTGACGTTCTTGATATGCTAACCAAAAAAAGATGGTTCATACCAAACAATTTCCTTTATTTTTAAACTTCAATAACCCACCTAATCACATTTCGCGCGTATGCTCGAAGCTAGCAAACTGGTAATGAAATATAGGCTTATATTTTCCAGCAAAATAAGCTTTCGAACTGAATTTCTCGAAAATTTATCATATAAAAATATATATGTACTGTATATATACATATATACAGTATATATACATATATATATATATATATAGACTATATAGACTGTATATATATGTATATACATGTATATATATATATATATATATATATATATATATATATATATATATATATATATATATATATATATATATATATATATATATATATATATATTATATATTACTAAAGGACCTCATTCAAACTGGATGGTGTCTAACGGAGTTTTTTACCATCCAGTTTGAATGAAGTCCTTTTAGTAATTCTACTAATGCACAGAACAATTGTGTATGTGATAAAGTTAGTATTGTATATATGTGTGTGTGTGTGTGTGTGTAGATAGATAGATAGATAGACAGATATATATATGTATATATATATATATACATATATATATATAGAGATATATATATACTTATATTTGATAGCTAGTTACTAAATATACATCTGCCATTTTTATGCTTTTAAATATTAAGGCAATAATGAAGCAGTGACATCGAATCACTGAGCTTTGGGAATTACCGCTACTCTAAGGAAATTATATATGAGAAGTACACCTGCCCACCCTATTCAGAGTACGCCTGAATATCATATATGATTCCCTTTGAGGATTTGTAATTGGGAAGGTATAGGAATGAGAAATATCCATAAAAATGAAGCAAAGTAAATGTATCGTCGATAATGAAAACATTTATCTGTGATAATACATTTTGTTTCATTTAAAAATGACGAGAGATTCACATAATACAATATTTTGCATAGGGGAAGCTTTTGTGTGATGTATAGTCTTTTTGAGGAGTAGCAAATGCAATTAAATCTGATTTCTAAAGATTTAATCTGTTATTTTTCTCTTCATATGTAGCAGTATTTAAAGTCATTTAACTTTATTTGCAACCTTTCATCTCGAATTTCTCTTTTCATATGTAACTACAATTTTATGGTTATGCTGTTCACGAGAATCTCTGTTCCCAGAAGTCTAGCTGAATATATAACCAGCTTTTCTCATCAGCGTGGTTTGAAAATGTCGACATAATTTATTTTCCATTTATTGCTGTCGTATCAGCTTTCAGCTTGTTCATAAAAATATATTCAGGAATTTTTACTTTATAGATATTTCTCATATGTAGCTAACCACCATAATGTGTGCTCTCTCTCTCTCTCTCTCTCTCTCTCTCTCTCTCTCTCTCTCTCTCTCTCTCTCTCTCTCTCTCTCTTCCCAAGCCTGGATACTAGGTGCAGATATAAATATACATATATACATATATAAATATATATACATATATATATATGTGTCTGTATGTATGTAAGTACATATATATGTATATATATATACACTGTATATATATGTATATATGTATACATATATATACATATATACACTGTATGTATATATATATATACATATATATATAGTCAGAAAGAGAGAGAAAGAGAGAGAGAGCGCAAACATATATATATATATATATATATATATATATATAGAGAGAGAGAGAGAGAGAGAGAGAGAGAGAGAGAGAGAGAGAGAGAGAGAGAGAACAACATAACTTCGTGATGATGCATAGCCGGATGTAGAAGCAAAAGTATAATTAGCGTTTTACTCTTATTCCAATGACCCCTTAATCCAATATACCGTCATTTACCAATTCGGTTTACTCGTGAAATTAAGTTAGCTCCGCATTCCTTTCAACAGAGAGCGGAACTTCCGGATGTGTTGCATGCAATATTATTGCAGGCATTCTCACATGGGCTTTCAACGACAGCTAACCTAATTATAGAAGAGAAAAAAATGAGCCAAAGTTTCTTCGGTGCAATCGAGTTATCTGTACATTCGCTACAGCGTATAATCAAGACCACCGAAAATAGATCTATCTTTCCGTGGTCTCGGTATATGCTAAATGAGCCGCGGCCCGTGAAACTTTAACCACGGCCAGGTGGTGGCCTATCCTCTATCGTTGCCAGGAGCACGATTATGGCTAACTTTAACCTTAAATAAAATAAAAACTACTGAGGCTAGAGGGCTGCAATTTGGTATGTTTGATGATTCGAGGGTGGACGATCAACATACCAATTTGCAGCCTTCTAGCCTCAGTAGTTACTAAGATCTGAGGGCGGACAGAAAATGTGCGGACGGACAGGCAAAGCCGGCCCGATAGTTTTTTTTTTTTTTTACAGAAAACTGAAAACAACTCTTTGGAGGACAAATTCTTTAAAATCATATTTTTAAAAGTAAATAATATAATAGATATCAATGCCTGAACCTACTTGTGAACCTGACTATCGTCTCTTTCTTCCTTTCTCTCTCTCTCTCTCTCTCTCTCTCTCTCTCTCTCTCTCTCTCTCTCTCTCTCTCTCTCTCACTCTTTTCGTATTTTGCACTTAGATAATCTTACTATTCTATGCAGATGTATACATGTAAAACATGCATACCGTAAAGCATGCTAAATGTTTTCTTTACTTCAAATACTTTTTTGCCTTTGATTAATGTAAATAAACATTTTATTATTCCATTTGTGATTTCTGTCAGTGACTACACTAGTTTAATGTCCCCATATATCTGGAATATTAAAGAGGCATGTAATTTATGTGGCAAATTCAGCACGGTCCCTGTAATTCATATCCTAGCATACTTTACACATTTTAGGTTTCCAGGCGAAGAGATGAATACTTACAACTGGTTTGAATTCTGATGCATAAACATTAAACGCCCTCATTTGAATAGCTTTAAACCCGTAACATTTTATATTGGTAAACGCAGAGCTTATTACCATTTTCTTTTGTTGTGAAGGAAGGAGCGTGCTAAACTCGGGTCACTATTTTAAGTAAACCCTCTTTAGATAACGTGAGAGAGAATTAAGAAACTGTTGTTGGTTTCCCGCTTCTGTTACCGTTGCACAATCAAAAATAACCTGAACTGTGGATAATTTCACCAGAATAATATTTCTTTGAAATACGACTAATTTTATTATGCTCGCAAAAAAATAAACAAATAAATAAACACCTGTTCCAGCTTCGTTTATGAACTTGTAACGGTTTTTGAGGAAATTTGTTTGTGAATAATTTGTCACGCCTGTGTATCGCGCCTCGTGTACTGTATATATAATGTCTTTATCTTTCCTTGACTAAATACTGTCAGTTTTTTTTTTTACTCTTCACATGTTACGTAACTGAATTTTTACTGACTGGTGTCAGTGGCTGTAATGTTGACAGTCACTGAAACCAGTCAGTACCGAATCCAGAGAATTCCTAGTAATATGATCAGGTCGTTGAAGTCATATCGGATCATTGCCAAATCAATCGATCTATTAAACTCCCTTGGGAATTGAGATTGGATATCCCAATCAGAGGACAAGATTAAGGGGATGATCATCAGTGAAATGGGCCATCATTAAGGGTGATACAAGGTGAGATTAGGTGAGAGGAAACAAGAAAGGGAGATTATTCTCCATCTGGCTTTGAAGGAGATTTGCTTTGGTTCCAGTGACTGGTAGAAGTGTAGGCCGTTATGCAAGGAATGTCTTATTTAATAATGTACATTACAGTGTCATCATGTGCGATCTGAAGAGGAAGAGAAATGAATTATGAACATGATATAACTGCTTGATAGTGACTGCCGATATATGGTTTTAACTTGAAGTTTATTCATTTTATGCACTTGACGTTTTCTGTTATTTAGCGTGGCAAGGTAAAAACGGGAATAGAACAAAATGCTGGACCTTTAAAACTAGCGAGCTGCGAACGACAGAAATTGTCGTTTAACCGTGAAAGTACTTGCCTGTGTAAGATTTTTTTTCAAGCTCATCCCTGCACGTTGTATATTATGTATACGCAAAAGAAAAGTTTTAGTTTTCTAGAGTTTTCCTAGACGATAAATAAAACTTATAAATACGCGGTTATCTCACGAGAAAAGTCCCAGTTTTCAAATTAACGTTAAAATTTTACTCAGTAATTTTTGGGTTTTCGTCTATGATTCCTATACTTTGAAGCATGGTCACAATACGATCAAATTTGTTAATATGGAAGCATTTTGTCCTAACGCAAAACTCAGTTACGTGAAAGGATTATATAAGGTCATATTTGATTTTCATATATAACTGTCTAGGTCATGTACTCGTGACCGTTGTAAATAATATAATCATGTGACAATATTGATCATGATCAGTAAATTATATATTTCCAAAACTCTTTCCGGTAATGTCTTAACACGGAAAGCAAACAGATTTGTACTTTTTTTTTTTTTTTGTAACATTATTTCCGAAAACGAGTTCTTGTTACCATAAATAAGGGCACGAAGGAAATCCCACAAGATCTATGGATATTGCATCCTTACGTTCGGCTATAAGATGGCAATCTGAAGACATCTATTGTGAAGTAACTCTCAAGGGAAGCGTACTTTTCCGAGAGGGAATTCTTTACGTAACGGCTGGTATTCGGAAGGACATTTTCCCTCTCATGACAAAGAAAACGGGTGGAGAAAAAGATAGACTTCAATAACGCAGTAGTATTAAACGAAAATTGCCCCTAACGCTGTGCCAGTGAACATATGTTAGCCTCAGTAAATACAAAATAATCCCCTATAACAGACAAAATAAACGAAAGGTAACATGTGAGATAAAGAGTCTGCATTATAAGTTTAATTACCAATTAATTTAGGAACGGGAAATAGAGATGGTCCCAGCTCCCGGAATATACATATGTATAGTGTGTATATAATGTATATATACAGTATATATATATATATATATATATATATATATATATATATATATGTGTGTGTGTGTGTGTGTGTGTGTGTGTGTGTGTGTGTGTGTGCGTTATATTAAAGGTTCAATCTAAAATTTTACTGACAAAGATATACAAAAAAATTAAATGCTAATTAGACACCAAGCATAGAGAAAATTTTAAGAAGAATAATCATAAAAGCGATACAAGAAAAAAACCAGCATAAATCTTTGTATGCAAGACACCCGAATACAAATCCGATTAATAAAAGGAATTTTATTAAAATTTAGGCCAGATGTTCAAAAGTAAAAGACTGGGAACCAAGCAAATACTCGCACAGTAATATAAGACTTAAACATTCGACCTCTCTGCGCGCTGTGATGTAGCAACAACAGGTCACTCCTAGAATGTGATACAGAAAAACTCTTTCGTTTAACAAACACTTCTTCTAACACTTTCTCCCTGCGATTGTTCACACTTTCTTCAGGTGCTACTTCTCCTCTTATTCCTCTTTCCACACTTTCTCCCAACACCCCTTCTCTCTCTCTTTTCGTGAGGGTACTGTGTCCGTTCAGGTCCTTCTAGTTCATTCAGTCCGGTACCTAATCCTAAAACTATTTGGCTGGTTTTCCTTACTTAGTAGTAAGTTATATATATATATATATATATATATATATATATATATATATATATATATATATATATATAAAACATTATAAGCTGTACAGAAAACTCAATTGCGCCGAAGAAACTTCGGCGTATTTTTTTCCTTTTTTTTTTTTTTTGAAGCCCCTCATATGGTCCATTACGTGGACCTTTTTTCCACTAAGAGCGTACCGTAATTTTTTTCTACCTGGTATTTAGTCATTACTCCCTTTTTTTTTAATGCGTCTTACTTTCTTTCTAGAAAACTATCTTGCCTCACGGACGTTAGAAAATTCTATTTGGTTCTAATTTCATCTTCTTTGTTTTTTTTTTTAAGGATGTAATGATGTTACCTTTAAAAGATCTTTTTTCAAAGACTATTTTCCACCTTTTTAAACATAACCTTAGTTTCATTTCCTCACTCCGTTTGCTCTTAGAACACCAGACATTCCAATTTTCTTTCAAATTTATGGTGAAGTCATTTTCCCTAGAAACACTATGAATACGTTGTATTTTCTTTACAGGTTTATATGGTTTAGACATGCATGAATGATATATATATGATTTCATTTCCTTCATCCTATCAGGATTTCTAAGGATTCCCAAAACTGGATAATTTGAATACTCAGTGCACGTCCTCACAATATCTTAAGTGCATTTTGGCTCCAATATTCACTGTATTTTCATACCATTCCGAATAGGAAGCCGGGATTAATGTAGCTATGCTACATAATCTATATATCAGTTCAGCCATTTTTACCTCTGATTTACAAAATTAGAAGCCATTCAGGTTGCTATTGGGGCGTATTTTGCATCCGTGAAACAAGTGTTATCAGATGTATAGAAAAGACCAAGAATAGAAAAAGTCTAGTTTTTTCTTCATAGATATTCTCATAAGCATAGCTTAATTAATAAGATGTGAATTTAACTGAGTACTCTGTCTAAGGACTGAGAAACGCTGTTGAAATAAACATAAGAAAAGAGAAACAATAATTTTGTTCGTCGCCCTCCTATCCTCATATTTCTCTCATTATTAACTTCCAACTGACGATTAGCACTCTACCAGCAAGTAATAATGCCAGATTTCACACAAAAAAAAGGATTTTTTGAAACTGATATTAATCCATCTTTCACAAAGTGAACTTTTGAAAAAGAAGAAGTTTCATAAGTTCCCTTTCAGATACATACCATAAAAAAGATTCCAGTGTTCTGCTCTTTCTCTGAGAGCTGTGAAGGGCCTCTGAATGCTTCCAGTTTGTTGCTTCTCGTCAAAATTTGAAGGAGAAAAAGAATGAGTTTTCTGAAAATGCTACGCATTTCTGCGTTGGAGGACCTCAATAACTCAGCAAGAATAAGTTTTCTGGAAATGCTACGCGTTTCTGTTTACACTCATGTGTTGGAGGACCTAAACAACTCAACAAGAAGAATAAGTGTTCTGGAATTGCTACACATTTCTGTTTGCACTCATGCACTGGAGGACCTAAACAACTCAACAAGAAGAATGAGCTTTCGGGAACTGCTATTCATTTCTGTTTGCACTCATGCGTTGAAGGACCTAAACAACTCAACAACAAGAATAAGTTTTCTGGAATTGCTACATATTTCTGTTTGCACTCATGCACTGGAGGACCCAAACAACTCAACAAGAAGAATGAGCTTTCTGGAACTGTTACGCCTTTCTGTTTGCACTCATACATTGAAGGACCTAAACAACTCAACAACAAGAATAAGTTTTCTGGAATTGCTACGCGTTTCTGTTTGCACTCATGCATTGGAGGACCTAAACAACTCAACAAGAAGAATTAGTTTTCTGGAACTGTTACGCATTTCTGTTTGCACTCATGCGTTGGAGGACCTAAACAACTCAACAAGAAGAATGAGTTTTCTGGAATTGATACGCGTTTCTGTTTGCACTCATGCATTGGAGGACCTAAACAACTCAATAAGAAGAATGAGCTTTCTGGAATTGCTACTCGTTTCTGTTTGCACTCATGCACTGGAGGACCTAAACAACTCAACAACAAGAATAAGTTTTCTGGAATTGCTACGCGTTTCTGTTTGTACCCATGCGCTGAAGGACCTAAACAACTCAACAACAAGAATTAGTTTTCTGGAATTGCTACGCATTTCTGTTTGCACTCATGCGTTGGAGGACCTAAACAACTCAACAAGAAGAATGAGTTTTCTTTAGAACTGCTACGTGTTTCTGTTTGCACCCATGCACTGGAGGACCTAAACAACTCAACAAGAAGAATTAGTTTTCTGGAACTGCTACGCATTTCTGTTTGCACTCATGCGTTGGAGGACCTAAACAACTCAACAAGAAGAATGAGTTTTCTGGAATTGCTACGCATTTCTGTTTGCACTCATGCACTGGAGGACCTAAACAACTCAACAAGAAGAATAAGTGTTCTGGAACTGCTACACATTTCTGTTTGCACTCATGCACTGGAGGACCTAAACAACTCAACAAGAAGAATGAGCTTTTGGGAACTGCTACTCGTTTCTGTTTGCACTCATGCATTGGAGGACCTAAACAACTCAACAAGAAGAATGAGTTTTCTGGAATTGCTACGCATTTCTGTTTGCACTCATGCATTGGCGGACCTAAACAACTCAACAAGAAGAATGAGTTTTCTGGAATTGCTACGCATTTCTGTTTGCACTCATGCGTTGGAGGACCTAAACAACTCAACAAGAAGAATAAGTTTTCTGGAAATACTACGCGTTTCTGTTTGTACCCATGCGCTGAAGGACCTAAACAACTCAACAACAAGAATTAGATTTCTGGAAATTATATGTGTTTCTGTTTGCACTCATGCGTTGGAGGACCTAAACAACTCGACAAGAAGAATGAGTTTTCTGGAATTGCTACACATTTCTGTTTGCAATCATCCATTGGAGGACCTAAACAACTCAACAAGAAGAATGAGTTTTCTGGAATTGCTAAGCATTTCTGTTTGCATTCATGTGCTTGGAGGACCTAAACAACTCAACAACAAGAATTAGTTTTCTTGAAATACTACGCATTTCTGTTTGTACCCATGTGTTGAAGGACCTAAACAACTCAACAAGAAGAATGAGTTTTCTGGAAATTATACGCATTTCTGTTTGCTCTCATGCGTTGGAGGACCTAAACAACTCAACAAGAAGAATGAGTTTTCTGGAATTGCTACGCATTTCTGTTTGCACTTATGCGTTGGAGGACCTAAACAACTCAACAAGAAGAATAAGTGTTCTGGAATTGCTACACATTTCTGTTTGCACTCATGCACTGGAGGACCTAAACAACTCAACAAGAAGAATGAGTTTTCTGGAATTGCTACACATTTCTGTTTGCACTCATGCATTGGCGGACCTAAGCAACTCAACAAGAAGAATGAGTTTTCTGGAATTGCTACGTGTTTCTGTTTGCACTCATGCACTGGAGGACCTAAACAACTCAACAAGAAGAATGAGTTTTCTGGAATTGCTACGCATTTCTGTGGGCACTCATGCATTGGAGGACCTAAACAACTCAACAAGAAGAATGAGTTTCTTGAAATTGCTACGCATTTCTGTTTGTACTCATGCCTGGAGGACCTAAACAACTCAACAACAAGAATGAATTTCTGGAACTTATACGCGTTTCTGTTTGCACTCATGCGTTGGAGGACCTAAACAACTCGACAAGAAGAATGATTTTTCTGGAATTGCTACACATTTCTGTTTGCACTCATGCATTGGAGGACCTAAACAACTCAACAAGAAGAATGAGTTTTCTGGAACTGCTACGCATTTCTGTTTGCACTCATGTGCTGGAGGACGTAAACAACTCAACAAGAAGAATGAGTTTTCTGGAATTGCTACGCATTTCTGTTTGCACTCATGTGCTGGAGGACCTAAACAACTCAACAAGAAGAATGAGTTTTCTGGAATTGCTACGTATTTCTGTTTGCACTCATGCGTTGGAGGACCTAAACAACTCAACAAGAAGAATGAGTTTTCTGGAACTGCTACGCATTTCTGTTTGCACTCATGCGTTGAAGGACCTAAACAACACAACAAGAAGAATGAGTTTTCTGAATTACTACGCATTTCTGTTTGCAATCATACGTTGGAGGACCTAAACAACTCAACAAGAAGAATGAGTTTCCTGGAATTGCTACGCATTTCTGTTTGCACTCATGCGTTGGAGGACCTAAACAACTCAACAAGAAGAATGAGTTTTCTGGAACTGCTACGCATTTCTGTTGAATGAGTTTTCTGGAACTGCTACGCGTTTCTGTTTGCACTCATACGTTGGAGGACCTAAACATCTCAACAAGAAGAATGAGTTTTCTGGAACTGCTCCGCATTTCTGTTGAATGAGTTTTCTGGAACTGCTACGCATTTCTCTTTGCACTCATGCGTTTGAGAACCTAAACAACTCGACAAGGAGAATAAGTTTTCTGAAAATGCTACGCGTTTCTGTTTGCACTGTTGGAGGACTTAAACAGCTCAACAAGAAGAATGAGGTTTTCTGGAATTGCTATGCATTTCTGTTTGCACTCATGCATTGGAGGACCTAAACAACTCAACAAGAAAATAAGTTTTCTGAGAATGCTACACGTTTCTGTTTGCATTCATGCGTTGGAGGACTTAAACAACTCGACAAGAAGAATGATTTTTCTGGGAATCCTATGCGTTTCTGTTTGCACTCATGCGTTAGAGGACCTAAACAACTCAACAAGAAGAATGAGATTTCTGGAATTACTACGCATTTCTGTTTGCACTCATGCATTGAAGGACCTAAACAATTCAACAAGAAGAATGAGTTTTTTTGGAACTGCTACGCATTCCTATTTGTACTCATGCATTGGAGGACCTAAACAACTCGACGAGAAGAATGAGTTTTCTGGAAATGCAACGCGTTTCTGTTTGCACTCATGCATTAAAGGACCTAAACAACTCAACAAGAAGAATCAGTTTTCTGGAAATGCTACACATTTCTGTTTGCACTCATGCATTGGAGGACCCAAACAACTCAACAAGAAGAATGAGTTTTTTTGGAACTGCTACACATTCCCGTTTTGTACTCATGCATTGGAGGACCTAAACAACTCAACAAGAAGAATGAGTTTTTGGAACTGCTACGCATTTCTGTTTGCACTTATGTGTTGGAGGACTTAAACAACTCAACAAGAAGAATGAGTTTTTTGGAACTGTTATGCATTTCTGTTTGCACTCATGCGTTGGAGGACCTAAACAACTCAACAAGAAGAATGAGTTTTTTGGAACTGATACGCATTTCTGTTTGCACTCATGCGTTGGAGGACCTAAACAACTCAACAAGAAAAATGAGTTTTCTGGAATTGCTATGCGTTTCTGTTTGTACTCATGCGCAGAAGGACCTATACAGTTCAACAAGAAGAATAAGTTTTCTGGAAATGCTACGCGTTTCTGTTTGCACTCATGCATTGGAGGACCTAAACAACTCAACAAGAAAAATGAGTTTTCTGGAAATGCTATGCGTTTCTGTTTGTACTCATGCGCAGAAGGACCTATACAGCTCAACAAGAAGAATAAGTTTTCTGGAAATGCTACGCGTTTCTGTTTGCACTCATACGTTGGAGGACCTAAACAACTCAACAAGGAGAATAAGTTTTCTGAAAATGCTACGTATTTCTGTTTGCACTCATGTGTTGAAGGACCTAAACAACTGAACAAGAAGAATGAGTTTTCTGAAAATGCTACACCTTTCTGTTTGCACTCATGCGTTGAAGGACCTAAACCACTCAACAAGAAGAATGAGTTTTCTGAAAATGCTATGCCTTTCTGTTTGTACTCATTCGTTGAAGGACCCAAGCCACTCGACAAGAAGAATGAGTTTTCTGAAAATGCTACGCGTTTCTGTTTTCACTCATGCGTTGGAGGACCTAAAACACTCAACAAGAAGAATGAGTTTTCTGAAAATGCTACGCCTTTCATTTTGTACTCATGCGTTGGAGGACCTAAACCACTCGACAAGAAGAATGAGTTTTCAGAAAATGCTACGCGTTTCTGTTTGCACCCATGCGTTGGAGGACCTAAACCACTCGACAAGAAGAATGAGTTTTCTGAAAATGCTACGCGTTTCTGTTTGCACTCATGCTTTGGAGGACCTAAACCACTCGACAAGAAGAATGAGTTTTCTGAAAAATTACGCGTTTCTGTTTTCATTCATGCGTTGGAGGACCTAAACAACTCAACACGATAACTCGCTAATCATTGCTTTCTTGCTTCTCCTTTTCTTTGTTCTCCATTTCTTGATGAAATATTTGTTCCCCATATCTTATTCCTGAAAAGCCTTCTTTTTATTTGCAAAGTTATATACTATCTTTAAACACTTCTATAACAATGCTTTTGTCTTTCAGCACGTAGTTTAGTTATAAGACGTTGACTAATCCTTTCCTGAAATTCAAAACTTTAACACTTTTTACATGAAATCATCATCTTCTGAAGATTTCATCGTAAATTACTGTAATAACACTCAAGTTTACAGTCTCTTAGCAGCCGATTTTAGGTCATTTCAGTTTCACAGAGACAATACAATCATTTATGGACGCAAAATATCACTTCTTAGGGAGAAATAGTATCAAGAACTCTATTAACCTTAAGAAAAACGAGAACACAAACGTATTAAGACCACAACAGTTGTGAATCTTGAAATAGACCCTCAGACACTAAAAAAAGTTGTAGAATGATGACTTTGTTCTTAAGATCGTTATATCTGGGTTGTGAAATAGTTCTGGGGAAAACAAGGGATTTTAGTTTTATGTTCCGTATGATAATCAACGTTCAAGATTAGGCTACTTACATGAAAATAATTCATTAATAGTTTTCACATACCCTCATTCATCAACATCAACAACAAAATATTTAAAAGCATAAATAAGACAAGGAATGCCCATTTCTGCTGTAAAATATGTATGCACTCTCTCTCTCACCTACATACACATACACAACAGTGCAATTAGCGTGTGTGTGAGTAAATATATATATATATATATATATATATATATATATATATATATATATATATATGTATATATATATATATATATATATATATATATATATATATATATATATATATATATATATATATATATATATATATATATTATATATATGTGTGTGTAAATTTGCATTCCTTGTCTCATTTATGCCTTTAAATATTTTGTTGCTGATGTTGATGAATGAAGCTATATGGAAACTATGAATTATATATATATATATATATATATATATATATATATATATATATATATATATATATATATATATATATATATGTATATAATATATATGTATATAAATATTTATATATATGTGTGTATATATACATACGTACATGCATACATACATACATCGAGGATATGTTATAACCCTCACATTTCACCTGTAATTTTGCCTCTCATAACTCTGTCAAAGGGATTAATTTATGCTATCGAAAAGCAAAATGTTTTGAGCTTCAAAATTATCGATGTAAATGGTTTTTAGGAGCTATATCGAAACTGACCTAGATCACAGATATTCCGGCGTTGGGTAAAGCTTAATATTTCATAGATTAGACAGGAATTTGCGTGTATATAAAGTGTTGCTATCATATGACCATCAATGCCAAAATCTCGCTTAAGACAAAATTAAGCCTATATACACGAAAGCACACTTACACACACAGACACACACACACACACACACATATATATATATATATATATATATATATATATATATATATATATATATATATATATATATATATATATATATACTGTACATGTATGTACATATATGGGTGCGTGTGTGTGTACACTGATTTATATATATAAATATATATATATATATATATATATATATATATATATATTGTAACGACCAGTGGGTCGTTATGCAGGTTCTTTAATATACTCAGGACAGGGCTGTCATGACTGACGGCAGATGCAACAAACAAAGGAGGGGAAAACAACAAAACAATAAAATGAGCTTATCTTTACAAGTGAGTCAGGTCTGGCAAAAAGATAAAAACCATAAATACAAAAAAAACAAAAGGCAGCACTAAACAAAATCCAGTTAAAATAAACAAAAAAAGTAGCTTTAAAAAAAAAAAGGCAAAATAAACAACAGCAGGCAGAAAAAAATACCAAACATACATCCTCCATCGGGTCACCAAGACAGCCCTCAGCTGCACAACAGGGACAAGACCCCACAAACCAGAATACCCCGATGGAGACGTCAGGACAGCCTCACGCTGTCATCAAAGATGAGCAGCTCGTGGTCACACGACTACTCATGGTCAACTCCACCTCTACGTCGTGCTCCACCGTAGCCGTGCTCCAATTTGCTGCTCAAAAAACTCGACCAACGTCGACTCAAAACTGCCTGCTGCTGCTGCCCACAACCGCTACCTTCGCTGCCCTACCAGACCCGACTGAAGAAAGAAAAACGGCAGCTCACCGACGAGAACATCAAAACAAAAAAAAACTTGAAGGTAAGGAGGCAGCAATCCACAAAGGGAACGAGCGGGGAACCAGCAGTTCCCGCAAAACCATCACTAACGTGACACCTCCCACCTAAAAGAAAAAAAAAGATTATTATTTTTTTACACATCCCCTCAATGCCAGACAACCCCGCCAGCCAAAAACAGAGCCGCCCTGTCACGGTCGCCATTGTAACGACCAGGTGGGTCGTTATGCAGGTTCTTTAATATACTCAGGACAGGGCTGTCACACTGACGGCAGATGCAACAAACAAAGGAGGAAAACAACAAAAACAATAAAATGAGCTTAATATTAATTTATTTATAATATTTACAAGTGAGTCAGGTCTGGCAAAAAGATAAAAACCATAAATACAAAAAAAGCCAAAAGGCAGCACTAAACAAAATCCAGTTAAAATAAACAAAAAAAAAGTAGCTTTAAAAAAAAAGGCAAAAATAAACAACAGCAGGCAGAAAAAAAAATACCAAACATACGTCCTCCATCGGGTCACCAAGACAGCCCTCAGCTGCACAACAGGGACAAGACCCCACAAACCAGAATACCCCGATGGAGACGTCAGGACAGCCTCACGCTGTCATCAAAGATGAGCAGCTCGTGGTCACACGACTACTCATGGTCACACTCCACCTCTACGTCGTGCTCCACTTCGTAGCCGTGCTCCAATTTGCTGCTCAAAAACTCGACCAACGTCGACTCCAAAAACTGCCTGCTGCTGCTGCCACAACCGCTACCTTCGCTGCCCTACCAGACCCGACTGAAGAAAGAAAAACGGCAGCTCACCGACGAGAACATCAAAACAAAAAACTTGAAGGTAAGGGAGGCAGCAATCCATTCCCGCAAAACCATCATAACGTGACATATATATATATATATATATATATATATATATATATATATATATATATATATATATATATATATATATACTATATATATATATATATATATATATTATATATATATATATATATATTTATATATTATATATATATATATATATATATATATATATATATATAGAGAGGAGAGAGAGAGAGAGAGAGAGAGATATAAGAATCGAGTGTGAGGTAAGAAGATGGAGGATAATAAACACCAGAAGAGAGAGAAAGAGAGACAAAAGTGGAGTAGGAACGGAATTTGAAATATGAAGCACCTTGCCTTAGTACTTTAGTATTCTCTAAGAATATTCAGAAATAATAATGTTGTCACAAAACGAAAGCGTGAGAATAAACGGTTGATCACTTCACCCATTATTCTGAAATTCCTAAAATGGAATGGACATATCAGTAAGAACATATGGGTATATAAATTACTAGACTTAGAAAAAGAACGTTTTTCTTAGAATAATTCATTTGCATCGCCAAAAGTATTGGGAAAAAAACGAAAAAAGAAGAAGACAGGTCTTGCTCATATTGATATCATTTCGCGCAAAAGATTTTGGCTTCATTAAAAAGCACTTCATTAAAGTTGTCTCTCAGGTTTTCACAAAGAATAATAATATCTTACACTTATTAATTTTAAAAATTCATAAACAGTTCTTATTAGCTCCTTACGCTAAAGAGTTACTTCAGAATTACGTTAAAAATGAGACCTGCTTGGAATTAATAAATAAGTTATAGATGACATTGAGAGCACGCCTCAATTAAATCAAGCAGATCACAAGATGCCGACAGTTATTCTGTTTATATTTTTGGGAAATAGATAGATTGAATAAATAATTCATTAATTTAAATAGGTTTGAGTGATAAAAGATATTTATTGGAGCTACTAATTTTATCGCCAACATAATCATCATTACCATTACGCTATTGCTTAGACCTTCCTTGTTATGATCTTAATTGCTTTATCATCATTGCCGTTATGCCATTACTAAGATCTTCATTACTGTGATCTCCATTGTTGTCATTATTACTGTTATTACATCAGGCACTATGTTACTCGTAGAAGACTTATAAGAATAATTAGGAGTTTTTTTCCACCGGTGAGCATCACCAGGGTGAACGTTAGAGCTGAAAGGTATGGTCCTATTAGAGAAATGGAGATAGCTCAATACTATCATCATAATATTTACAGTCTTGATAAAAGCAGGTGACGAATTTTTGACGAATTTTCCATAATTTTTAAAAATATTTGTGTCAGTTTGAAGCTCGATTTAAGATGAACCCTTAACTCATATAGTCAATGAATTCTGTTTATTATTTAGCTTTTTCCAAGGTTCTCTGCCTTTGATCAAACTACTACTTAGCTGCCTTGACAGATGTTAGTAAATTTTCTATTTACCTTGACCTGTTTTCCAACGTAACAGACCAATATAAAGATAAAAAATGTATCTTTATCTAATTCTGATAAAAACTGACAGTCTGTCACCTTGTTATTGGTGACTATTTTGATAAAATACTTATTGACATAATTCTCACTCACAGATTGAAAATTGAAATGGCGAAATTTTAGTTTTAAAATTGTTCTTTTTCTTCTGATTCCCGCGAACATTAATAATCAAGTATCATTAGTTTTCCACTATAATTAAAAAAATTTCAAATGTCAGAGGTTTTCCTCTCTCTCCGGAAGCGAAATAAATAGGTTCTGATTGTGGAAGTGACCTTTTGGAGTTCTTATTATCGTTAATGTTGTTTCGACCGGCAAAAAATTTATTTTATTCAAAGGCCATAACAAGTTTTCGAAGTGCAAAATGCTGTAATGATTTCATTTAAGTGCAAATGTATTCTGTAATGTCGGAATCGAAAGGTGGAACCTATGAGCTGGAGCGGACACAGCCGAAATAACGTTATTTTTACTTTGATCCAAATTAACGCAATAAGCTAAGCTGTCACAAATGTCGATCAGGAAAAAAATCATATGTGTCCTCATATAAAGTTTTCACAAAAGTTCCATCATGGAAAAAATTTCCAAAAGAAAAATTGCACACATAAAGTCACACAAGGATTCTGTCATTTTGTTCATTTAAATAACATAATAATGAAAAACACACTTACATATATATATATATATATATATATATATATATATATATATATATATATATATATATATATATATATATATATATATATACATATACATATATATGTATATATATATATATATAAATGATGAAAAACACACTTACATATATATATATATATATATATATATTTATATTTATATATATATATATATATATACATATTGTATATATATTTTATATATACATATATGTATTATTATATATATAAGATACTGTATATGCAGGACTGTGTGTGCTGGGTTAGTTTACGTATTAGTATTCAAAATTTTTGCAAGGTACCACATGTATAAAAGGAGTCCTTCTTCCCCCCCCCCTCGCCCACAGTGTAGCAACTTTTTAATCTGGAAAGCATACATTCCTGAGCATAAGAATATTTTTTTCCTCCTTTTCTATAATTACTTAATTTAAATGCATGACTGCAATTCTTTTTGTGAAAACACAATGCAAAAACTGCACGGGAACTGGTATTTTTAGATAAAAGCATTTTTTAAATATCCCACCGAATTCAGTATTACATTCGTTCAGGAAATAGGGAGGTGTATATATTTGGAATATTATATTTATTTCGGATCAGAAAAAAATAGGTTTTTCTTTTTAGGATAAAGTTATTCGTTTAAAAATTACTCGTGATATTGTAACATTTATTCGAACTTCGATTCCAATTCATTTGTTTTTGGTTATCTTTTTTTTTTTTTTGGTTGCTTACTGTAATGTCATCTACTCAAAGGACAAAAAAACTCGTTTTGCTTTTAATTATTAATTATTATTGTTGCTCATTGTATTTTCATTTAAACAAACCCAACAAAAATGTCATATTCAAACATTCTTAACCTTTATCCTGTTACGTAATAACTTTTTTTACTTTCTATAATTATGATAAAGTGTTGTATTCATGCAAAAGTTAATATCCCTGTCAAAACACAAGGTATATATTTTCTAAACGCACCTTGGGGGTGCCTCGGTCTCAAACCCCAGGAAGCAAAAGTCGAAGAAGGCCAATCAAAACTCCACGAGGCAATAATGTCACAGTTAAGCATCTCACGATGGATGTTCACTGCAGGTCTCGAAGTTTCTCAGCCGTAGGGAATTCAGATTATCATACGTTATATTGACAGAAGTGATAGAAGCTATCCAACATACTCTCCAAGCAGGGTAGCAGTGTGATGCAAGACGGCTGAGCAATTCAAAGTTATATATTATTCGTCACAATGGATGGCCTTAATGTTACGGTTTCCTGCAGTAAACTACGAGCATTTAACTTTATTGGTCCATATGGAGATTAAGCGTATTTGCATAAAACTATATTTCATCTTGAGTTAGTTTTAGTTCAGGATTTTTACAAACGATCACCCATATATATCGTTTGCAGGGTAATACATACCAACTTCCAGATGGCATTTTTCCTTCAACCGTCCAATTCCGATCTAAGGTGATTATTGTAATAATTTACTGTTTTTGCTCTCAGTTTGCAATCTCCATAAAGTAAATCCTCTATTTTCCTATTAATTATCTTCCTCATATCTAATGATCTAGTTTTTTAAAGTCCCTGTACCTACTGGCCTTTTGAATACTCACTTTTAGTCTTTATAATTAGAATTCTGC
>NC_089744.1:70842581-70850081 GCF_040412425.1 Macrobrachium rosenbergii | reverse complement strand
ATGTTTTTCTCCTCCTTTGGCTTGGGTGTTTAAAGCCAACTTTTTATTTTGTTATTTTGACAGATGTGGTACTTGCTTTGTGTATTGTCTAAATGTATTAATTGTATATTTATACCATGGCTAAACTCTGTACATGTTCTTCGAATATAAAAATGAAAATTATTTCTTCAAATTTCTGGATTAGAATGTATGGTTTTAAGTTTTCTTTCACAGCTTTCATATAAAATACCTAAATAAATTTAGGTATTTATTCTGGAAAATACCTAAATAAAATAGGATGTAAAATCCTAAAAGATATAGACTGTACATTCCAAAAATAGTCGGATCTTAGCGTCTACATTTAAAAGCACTAGTGAGCAAGAGTCCCTGGTAAAAACCTTTGAGTAAATTATAGGCTCCTTTGTAACGCGATATCTGCACTTAACTGGAAAAAACGGACCTGCAAATGAATGCAAATGGTCTCGTCCGGCACAGGATATCTTTCTCGAATAAAGGTTTAAAGAGAACGCGCCATGCAAATAACTTCAACCTCGCTGATTACAAAGTGAGCTGTCCACACACACAAATGCACACACAAGCACACGCAAGCACACACATCCCCACCTACATTACTGCAAACTTGTTTATTTAATTACCTCTGGTTAGCGTGTTCAGTAAAAAGTATTGTAGTAAATATAAACCTAATCGTTGCCAGAAGCACTATTAGGGCTAACTTTAACCTAAAATAAAATAAAAACTACCAAGTCTAGAGGGCTGCAAATTGGTATTTTTGATGGTTGTAGGGTGGATGATCAACATACCAATTTACAGCCCTCTAGCCTCAGTAGTTTTTAAGATCTGAGTGCGGACAGAAAAAGTGCGGACGGACAGACAAAGCCAGCACAGTAGGTTTGTTTTACAGAAAACTAAGAAAGGCAGTATCTAGTTTGTTCAAGGATGCCACTGTATTTTAGAAAGTCACTGTAGCCATCACTGTAGCCTGCAAAAAAATATAAAGTATTTTTGGCCCGTCTTTTGTTAGCGAATGATTTACATGTGCAAATATTCGTGTCCTTTCTTATATAACATACATAAATATATATGTGTTTATATCATATGTGCAGATATAAATATATACTGTACATATACATACAAACATATATGTATATATGTGTGTATGTATATATATATATATATATATATATATATATATATATATATATATATATATATATATATATATATATATATATATATATATATATATATATATATATATATATATATATATATATATATATATATATATATATATATAAATATATATATATATATATATATATATATATATATATATATATATATATATATATATATATATATATATATATATATATATATATATAAAATATATATATATATATATATATATAATATATTGAATTTATATATATATATATATATATATATATATATATATATATATATATATATATTAATGAATATATATCTCAGAATATATATACATATATATATATATATATATACAGTATATATATATAGTTTCTATATATATATATATATATATATATATATATATAAATATGCATGTACAGTATATCCAGAAAGTAAGTTCAGAAAACATTGATCGTTGAATATTTTTAATGAGGAAGGAGTTAACAGAGAATTCTGAGCTAGTCCGCAGAAGGATGTAAACTCATGCTGAAATGGTTAATGAACAAATGGATCTCAGAACAAACAGATTCAAATGGATGCGGATGCTGTCTAAAGCAGAATAGTCCTTCGTCAATGGAGTTTTTCTGTTTGAGGCTGTTGGTGTGAAAGATAACAGAGAGCCAGATCTAAATAACGTAAGAGTGGAATGTACCAGTGCAGGCAATTCTAATAACCACAGTAAAATCTTGACTTCTTGATTTTTTATGTTTTGGATTAAAACTTCCAGTTCACTCAAAGGTGTTTTAGACCCAAACAAGATCTGTGAAGCAATGCTGATGTCCGTAGCAGGATTCGAACAACACATCCGGAGTAACAGATTCTCAGGATGCGGGTTCGAATCCTGCTAAAGACGTCAGAATATCTTGTTATTCTTCTTTTTGCGTTTGAGGCTTTGTAGTGACAAGCGTATCCAAAATGTGAAGAGATCAAGAAGTTAAGAGGACACTGTGGTTATCAGAATTATATAATTATTGAGTAAAAATTAACCAGGAGATTCTATATATATATATATATATATATATATATATATATATATATATATATATATATATATATATATATTTATATATACTGTATATATGTGTATATATACATTATGTATATACATGTAAATATATATATATGTGTGTGTGTGTATAAATATGCATAAATGTGTGTATATATGCATATATATATATATATATATATATATATATATATATATATATATATATATATATATATATATATACATATATATATATATATATATATATATATATATATATATATATATATATATACATTTACTATTCCTGTACCATATATCCATTATAATATGCAGGTGAGCAGAATCCTCATATAATAAAATAATCTAGGCTCTCCCTTAAATCCCAGTGAGTAAGTTACATTCATTAGCAGATCACAGCTCCTGGAGATGATAACAGTCCCAAGAGAAGGCTGTAACAGTTCCCAAGGACTGAGAGGCCTTTGTCAGCCCCTGCAATTTCGGGGACGGAGGGGGATTGCGACGGAGGGGAAAGAGCATTAGGCCTTTCACAGAGTCCCCCCACCCCAAGTGTCAGGCAGCCACTCAGCACTTAAGTGGGAAATCACAATAATCGGAATTCGTTCCCTAATTGCTAGTAACCTCCTTCCGCTTCTTCTGTCTAGGGTCGGTTGTTATTTTTTAGGCATACGTTGACTGGTTTAGTAAAATTTGATAAAACTGCCCACATGCAATGAACTCTTCAATAAGCATCCTTTAATATCAAGTCTGCCTCATCAGCCATTACGTCTGTTTTTGCTGAAAGTAAATAATTTTGATTACTGACAGAGCTACAACCGACGGAAATGGAAGAATTTTAAGTATGAAATCTATATTTTTCCATTATTTTTCGTGGACACTTTCATTCAGTCCGGATTCTAATTCTCATCTCGTCAAAATCCAACTACCTTATTGTTATTATTTCCCTTCTTAATTTCTGTTTTTTTTAGTATAAGTCCCTTTAGCGAAATGAAATCAAGAGATAATTCTTGTTCTAAAACACCATTGATAACTGAAGTTTTAATTTTAAATATGAAAATCTTGTTATCAGATTTATATAAAAATGGTATATTTCTACTACCGTACTATGGAAATTATCTATCTATAATTTTACCACACTTTTTCCGTAGTTCCAAAAACGTTGTCTTTGTGTCCGTGTATACAAAACTAAAAAGAAAGCAAAGTTTCACTCTAAACACTTATCTAAATGGCAGAAAAAATGTCCGTCTCCTTCAGGTTAGTTCATTTACTATGCAACGCATTGTCAAAGAAATTTACTGTCCATCAGAGATCATAAGATATACTGTACTCTATTAACCACCACAGCAGGAAAGAGAGTGATAGCTTATCTTGTGGAAAATAAAAAGGTGATTGGACTAAGCCAGGACATATTTGAGAAGCAAACCACTCTACTTAACTTTTTCTCTTTCTTAATTCCTTCGATTCTCATACATTCTTTGTTTGATTTACCCTGATAACACTGAGTTTTTTAACAATTCGTTTTTATAAGACTTCGGTCCCGTTTTAAAAAGGTGTTAGTATTCTAAAAGTTGAAGGCTCTTTTGTAACTTTGTTATCCTATGCTGCCTCTCAGCTACTTTGTTCCATTTGGCAAATTTAATAAAAGAAAAAAGACATGGCTGCCACAGCTGGGGCCTTACAGAAGGAACTGAGTCTGCCATAAAAAAAATACTCCAAGCTTTCACTATCGGAGGGAACCTTCACAACAAATTCAATTATCGCAGTGAGTAAGTTTTGTGGATAATAATTTATTAAATTGCTATGTCATATAAATTACAGCCAAAATAGTGTATAATTCATACAAGACATCACGTAAAAGTACATAAAAAAAAAAGTCAAGCACGATGAAGGGATCGTCACTTTAAACCAGATCTAGTAACATTTCATGAATTATTGGTTATATCTAAACTGGTGGTACTATGTTGAATCTTAAATGGACATGAAGAATTGAAAAAGAAAAAACGATTTATTATTAAAAAAATAATTTTTATACATTAATCAGATATTGTTGATGATTCCATGTTTTCATATTTCAATAAGGTTAACCCATAAAGAATAGATTCCGTAGAAAAAATTGCTATTATTTCTAGTAACAACAAGCATAGCAATAGTATAATAATAGTAATAATAGCTGGCATCATTCCCATACCCCACCCCTCCCCAGCCTCCACGCTAAATCTCTCTCAATACAGTATAGGAAAAACTTAGTTCTTGTGCAGTAATATAGCGTATCACCAAATTATAATCTAAATGAGTATTACCGTGAACGTAGTGAAAGGTGTTATGTCCCGCAATCCGCTGAAACCTGCCCGGAATGGAAATTACCATGTGAAGGCTCTGTCCCCGAATCTCGGTAAATGCCCACGGAGCCGTGGAGTACTGTACGTGCATAAACTGGCAGAAATGCTCTCATCCGCCGGAAGCAGCGCAGTAATGGCTTACAAATTTGCAAGTGCATAAAGGAATGCGTTCATGAGTATTCTTAGGAAAGGATAAGATGACAAAAGCTTTTATTTTTTCAACAGTATTTAACAGCGTCTAACAATATTTCAGTGTTTCCTCATCTGTCACTTTATTTGGGCTTTGTAGTGACAGAGGGTCTTCATTTACCTGTCTTTATTCCATAATTACTATTGTACATTATCCTTGGCATACTATTCAACTTGCACTGCATATAATTTAATGAATTTACAGTTAAATGCGCCGTCGTATTTAGACCGCGAACATTAAGGCTGAACGATCCACATGCGAAAGATCGATGATCCCAAAGGATACGTTTGTACTTACAAAATCTAATCAGATGTTTTCAATCACAAGAGCCCGCTTTAGTAAAATTTTCGTAAAATTCTGCACGCGATTGTATTTGTGTAATTTTAAAAGAAACCAACTGACAAATAGCCATACAAACTAAGAAACAAAAACGAAAACTTGCTCCAAATCTCTGATGCCTCGTAGGTGGGTTAGTGCCGTCAGTGCACCTCACGCGCGGTGCACTGTAGGCATTACTTAAGGTTCTTTGCAGCGTCCCTTCGGCCCCTAGCTGCAACCCCTTTCATTCCTTTTTCTGTACCTCCGTTCATATTCTCCTTCCTCCCTCTGATTCCACCCTCCTCTAACAATCGCTTCGTAGTGCAACTGCGAGGTTTTCCTCCTGTTACATCTTTCCAATCTTCTGGCTGTCAATTTCCTTTTCAGCGCTGAATGACCTCATTCGGCCTAAATTATATATTCTGTTCTATTGCAAATCTCTGATATTCTTCTCAGCTCTACGCAGATGGGAATAAAGTTGAACAGCAAAACCCATTGTTACCTCCAGTTAGTACTGTAGATTAGAATTTAAATGTACTGTGTATTCACCTGTTTATAATGATTCAAAGCTATCAGGGGTCATAACTATCATTGGACTTTGTTCAACAAGTCAGATTGCAAGAGAATCTTTCTTTTGATATTATTATATTCACAGTCGATCCGATTCTACTTTCCCCCCCTTTTTTTTTGTAATTTCTTGACCTTGAAAACAGGTACGTATCATGATTATTTGAGTGTAATAATCAGGGGTCCGTAAAGCACCTTCCGGCTAATAGTAACAACAATTGGTAAATATCTGCTAGCTGCTAATACAGTTAGTTAACTTTACTGCGAATATTAGAACCATATACATGGTCTTTACATGGATATTCTAGAATAAATCTATGAAGAAATATTAGTTGGACTGGGTTCGGAAACGAAAGCAAAAACACAAAAACATTAAGGCCAATCTTTTACTTGTGTAAAACTCTCGTGCGGTACCTTAACCTGGAAAGGGGAAAAGAACAAGAATCCTAATAACAATATAACAATAGCTGAGATCGAGGCAGCGTTCTTCCTCAACTGATCTCTTGGGAGATGAAAAGAGCTTCGTCATGCACCTCTTCAAGTACGGAGTGACCGAGACTCCAAGCACTGTAGCGCAGTTCACTTATAACTTTTCGATTTAAAGTGGTTAATATTAGATGTCTCTGAATGTGAGGCTTTTAAAAATTTCAACCATTTTCCGATGCAGTAAAATTATTTGGCAAAGGTCTTGAGACAGAGACAGACAAAACTAGAGAGAATAAACACGCTATCCCATCATAAATAAGAAAGAAGACTAAAATACTATATATATATATATATATATATATATATATATATATATATATATATATATATATATATATAATAATTTTTTTAATACATATTTCTTCAGGAAATAAGTGATAAGACAATATAAGCCAACTTACATAAAACCAATTTCAGTTGTTTATGAAATGTTAAATAAATAAGGGGTATTTAACAAAAGACACTAAACATTTTAACTTTCTCTCTCTCTCTCTCTCTCTCTCTCTCTCTCTCTCTCTCTCTCTCTCTCTCTCTCCGATGTAAATAATAATATCCTGAGCACCAGGCACGTCATAAGGAGTGGGTTCGCCCAACCAAAGTACCCCGAGAGACTATATGCCTCCCGGAAAAACCGATGTCACACCTGCAATATAATGAGGTATATTTTATGCTGAAACTTTCCGACTCTTGAATATGGATGACTGTGTTCCCGGAATCTCTCGTTGCGATCTTCCATTCCTTTTTTTTATGGGCATCTGAAATCTCCCAACCACTGTGGCAAAGCGTTAGGCTGTTAACATAAAAAAAAACTTACGCGCGAGTTGGCTGGACAAGCAAATTTAGATGGAAATAACTTTTGGAAAGAAAAGAAAGCATTCGTAAAGCGATATGGAACAGATAAACTCTGTTACTGTGAAACACCATAATTTTGGAGCCATATGTTTCACTTCTGAATGGAATTTGGGCTGTGATTCTGATGTACCGAAGGTACAACATCAAATTCATGTGAAAAGAAAGAGGAAAATATAAATGACTAAAAAAATTTAATACAGTTATGGAAAGATCTTAACTAACGTCAATTATCTTACCCCACAACAAGGATATAAAATAATTTACAAAAAAATCAAATTTTAATTGTTTATGGAAAACTTAAACGCTGCAGCAGTGACATATATATATATATATATATATATATATATATATATATATATATATATATATATATATATATGATATATATATATACATATATATATAATATATATATATATGTATATATATGTATATATATATATATATATATATATAAATATATGTATGTATATATATATATAGTTGGATTTAAATATTTAATAAACGAAAAATTTAATTATTAA
>NC_089744.1:70802581-70840081 GCF_040412425.1 Macrobrachium rosenbergii | reverse complement strand
GACAGAGACTCTATAGGACAACCATAACCAAAGATAAAGCGTAAGAATTAGCAATAAAGAATAAAAATAAATACACGTACACAGGTGAATCAAATATCTATTAGATAGTGCAGACAAAGATTTAAATATTAATCCTTATTAATGAATTGATTCTGATTACTATTTCGAACACTCAGTAAAATAAAGGTCATAATCATTTGACTAAGATTGTTGTAGCAACTGGTAATAATTCTTTATTTAATCTATACTTTTACAACATCAGCTTATCTTCCATATATTCTTAGTATGTATACGTAAGAATACAATAGATTAATAGATTAGTTTTTGTTAGTCGACTCTAAGTGAGAACACATGTTCATAACTGTAATTTTTAATTTTCTGCAGAAGAAAACTATTGTGCCGACTTGTCTGTCTGTCCGCACTTTTTGGCAGAGGGCTACAAATTGGTATGTTGATCATCCACCCTCCAATCATCAAACATACCAAATTGCAGCCTTCTAGCCTCAGTAGTTTTTATTTTATTTGAGGTTAAAGTTAGCCATAATCGTGCTTCTGGCAACTATATAGGATAGGCCACCACCGGGCTATGGTTAAAGTTTCATGGGCCGCTGCTCATTCAGCATTACACCGAGACCACCGAAAGATAAATATATTTTCGGTGGCCTTGATTATACGCTGTAGAGTCTGTACAGAAAACTCGATTGCGCCGAAGAAACTTCTGCGCATTTTTTACTTGTTTATGTTAGTGTTCATATCAGTTTATAAAGGTTTGTTATTGCCTATCTGGTTCCAAGAAATATGTCTCGGATACAAATCATAAATGCTAGGTTATGCCATCAATTGTGAAGATAAAGTCCCTCGCAACCTGCTATTCGTATTCCTCAAAATTGTACCGTCTCTGATATATCATGCCGGTATGCAAACACTCAAGAAATATGGCTTCTCTTCAGGAAGTTGGTCAGGCCACACGGTTCTCACACTCAGATCGTATCCAGACACAGCCATTACTGCAAATATTCTCCGAGATGTGTGACTAACTTTAGTGGTGGTTGGAAACTCGCATTTTCATGACATAATCCTTTTATCTACTAGTCTGTTGAAATTATTTTACTGTCAAACCCTGACGGACAGTAAGAAAAATATAACGCAACATAGGAGGTGGGATTTAGATAAATCAGGTAAAAAAAACTCATGAAATCATTTTCCTGAATTCTGTTCATGAAAAATCTGCATTTCAATAAAAACATTTTTTTCATTATAAAAAAGGGAAAACATGTCTTCAAAATAATGACTAATTCTGCCTCAAACGCTTCAGTATAACATTCATTCTATCATAAATATAAAGATAAACAGCCTTTCATTATTTCTTATGCATAATATCGAGACAAAAATATATCCTTTGGATACTCTAAGGTACATAACATGACTAGTTTCTCATTTCAAGAATCACTGAAGAAAAAGAGCAAAGATTTCTGCTTTAGTTTGCCCAAATAATCCTTTTTAATAATAAACATTTTTATATTCCAATAACAATAATCCTTTGTAACATACTATATTATTACCATAATGCCCTTTCCTGTTTCCTAATTCCATGAAGCTTAGGGGTAAGCTGGAAATTCATGCAGACGGACTTTTCATTTCTTTTTCTAATCTCTTCGCAGAGCAAATACAAAATCAGCCGATTTTACTTTGCAGGTTTAAAATATCAACCTCCAAATCTTTATATCCAACGAACGAGTCTCTCTTTCATTTGCTAATTACGAAAACCAATATGGAATCTTTGATGTGACAAAACAAGTAATTCATCAAGATTCATCTTTTGTCTCAGCAGGGACAGAATCTACGGTAAATACGTCATAACGATGTTAATCCCAGCAATTAGAGAAAAGGGGTTTGTTTGCAAACACTCCACTCTAGGGATCGTCTCAGCTAGGAGAGAGAGAGAGAGAGAGAGAGAGAGAGAGAGAGAGAGATTAAGAAACCCTGGGGTAGAACTTCTGAAGGGAGTAGAATAACATTTACATATTTTTTTGGTACTAAAATTTATTTCTTGATTAAATATATGCAGTTCACAAATATATTTTCATTGTCGTTTTAGTTGTGTCTCTTCGTCCTTAACCTTATCGACTGCATCTCTTGCAAAATTAACGGATAGGTTTAAGTAAAATTTGGATATACATATATATATATATATATATATATATATATATATATATATATATATATATATATATATATATATATATATATATATATACAGTGTATATATATATATATATATATATATATATATATATATATATATATATATTATATATATATATATATATTCTATAAAGAATTATATTCAAATTTCAACTTTGCTTTCAAGCAAAATGATGTAACCATCGTTTAATTCATCTTGTTTTCACTCAACTTCGTGACATACATAACTAGTTCAAAGAAATACGATTTAAAAGTGATGAGCGATTCGACGAGTCGCTTATTTATAAATTTCCCTTAGGTATAAATATTTTTCGCAGTCAAGCTAATCTGACATTAAAAAATAATATTTGTGGCTTAATCTGATATATCATGTCGGCATATAAAGATATATGGTGTTTCACGATTACATCATATTTCTCACATTTCAGATATATAAATATATATTACATAAAATGATATATATATATATTTATATATATATATATATGTATATACATACATATGTATATATATCTGCATATTTATAGTCAAATGAATTATGTAAATTTATGTATAATATATATATGTATGTATGTATGTATTTATGTAAGTAAAATAATTTATAAATACATATTATATATATAGATATATATGTATTATAAAATTATAATAAATAGGAATCCCAAAATTTAAATTCTTCATTTAAAGCTTGAAATATAACAGCGCATTTTGGGGTATAATGCCTGGAAAAAGGAAGGGCTGCACGATAAATAAAATGACTTCTTTCTCATTTCAATCTTTTGAATCTCTTTATAATTTTCTGCTTTCTCCTCTTTAATTCATGTTTGATAATTAATGCTTGTAATATAAATCACGGTGATGTGATAAAATGCCTTTTCCTGTTGCCTAACTACACAAAGCTTAACTACATGGTCAGCATGGCAGAGGTGGGCTGATAACTGACTCTAAATACAAATCCTTCAGACTTTTTGTAGGTGGACAAAAGTATCAACTTATACCTCACTTGTTGGCCATGTGGGTAAAATTCACTTTAGTCCTGAGATCTTGTCTTTCGTTGGTTCGAGCCTATACGACGAACTTATTAGTAACAAAAAAAAAAAATTATCCTTCGGTAACATATAAAAAATACATTATTTCGCTGTTAATCCCAGCAATTGGATATTAAAGGATTTTGTAGCTTAATGCTTGTATATGAATCACTTGGTGATGTGATAAAAAGTCATAATATGATACTCTGAAGGGAATAAACGCACTATCCTTATGCAGCACGGCAGAGGTGGGCTGATATCTTACAAATGCCTGAGTTCGACAGGGATTTGTAGGTGAAACCGGAATCAACTTCGACTTCTCTTGTTGGCCGTAACATTAAAGCGTCACTGTTTCCTGAGTTCTTGTCTTTGTGTTTGTAGCCCATAACGACGAACTTATTATCAACTAAAAAATATTATATATTTGGCAACATATATAAAATATATTATTTCCGAGGTATATATAATATTTGATATTAATGGAATTTTGTAGCTAATGCTTATATATATATATATATATATATATATATATATATATATATATATATATATATATATATATATATATATATATATATAATATATATACATACATATTTCTATATAGAAGATGTCTCCCCGATGTTACGACGAGAGAAGATAAGGTTTCTGGGAATTCTGAGGGGAAGGCATCTTGGTATTCTTGAGGACGTCTTCACGACTCCAGGATCCTTTGAAGCAGTCTTCAGCTCCTGATCCATTCCTGGAGAATCCAGTGGGCGTTCCCATAGGTTTCAGAGCCTGCTGATCGTCTTGAAGCCTTCGGAAGTCCCAGAAGCCTCCGGAATTCATCTCCAAGAACGTGTGCTTATTCATCTCTAAGAACGTGGGCTTCCCACAAAGAAATCTTCGAAGCCTTTCGTCTCCGATTTTTTCTCCATAAAACAACTCTGTTATTTAGTATTGTGCAAGAGATAAAAAGGCTACAGAACCCGGAGATTGTCTCAAAGACTTGGGAAGCTCCAGAAGCATCAGGACTTCCCAGAAGCCTTCGGAATTCCCAGAAACCTTCGGAATTCCTAGATTCCGTACTGTCACCCCGTGGAGGACAAGAAAGATCCGGACAAGACCCACTTGAAATTATTATATTTATATATATATATATATATATATATATATATATATATATATATATATATATATATATATAGATTGATAGATAGATATAATGTACATATATGTATAAACAGTATACAAGTATCCAGTAAAATATACCATATATATATATATATATATATATATATATATATATATATATATATATATATATATATATATATATATATATATATATATATATATATATATATATATATATATATATATATATATATATATATATATATATATATATATATATATATATATATATATATATATATATATATATATATATATATGTCTGTTTCATGTAACAGAGCGCTCAGCTATTTGCAGGCAAATGTTTCAATAAATATGTATTTAAATTATAAATAACGTTTGATAAAAAATGATTATCCTATGCAGCTATCCTACATATATATATAAAGTAAAATAATAAATTATATACCTAGGATATGTAACTTTTTGGAGAATCAGCTCTTACTAGTATCCACAGCAAAGCTCAAGTTCAAAGACTGAATATTTATTATATGCAGTGGAACTGAGCATGAGATGGCTATCAAAGAGGCATAAGTGAATATTCAGTTTATTCCTATTTTGCTTTCTTGTCTTTTCCTTCTAAGACTTTGTTTATCATTTAGTTTTCATAAGCTTAAAGTCAGTTCACGCCTCTGCACTTACATTAACCAAAGGTTTAAGTTTTTTTTTTATCTTATTTCAAGGTGCATTATAATTTCATCAATTTCGTTTCTTCATTGCTTATTCAAGTAACAGATGTATATTTTTCATAAATTTACAATTTCCTTTAGTAAATGAAGGTTCTTCTCTCAAATTTTATTAGTTGCATATGAATGTTTACATAGCGATTCTTTCAGAAGTAATAACTACGCTGGGAATTCATTGCTGTTGCGTGATTTGCCTTTTTTTTTTTTTTTTTTTCCCACTTTCTTTTTTTTTTTTTACAATTAATCAGTCCAGTTCCGACAATAGTGTTTTCGACATCAACTGTTCTTTAACATTCGACTTATTCATATTATTTTCAGACTTAGCTCACTTCTTTCAACATATCTGTTAATTTTTTACCTGGGCGTCTTCTACGACAGAATTATAAGTTTTTTCGTTTTAAAATAAACATTGTGTTAGGATCCTAATGACATCAGCGCAATGTTCGTGATAGGACCTAAACTAACGAACCTTGAACAAACCCTTAAAGAATATTTTGCGTCCGAAAGCTACGAAGCCAGAGGTCCGACTAATGAAGTAAATAGGCCACGGTGAATTTACCGAATTCCCAACCCTAACAAACTCGGCGCAATCCCTGTTGTTGGTGGAAGACGAGCTCTGGCATCATGACTGGTTCTGTATGTCGCTTTATGCAGTTTAACTAATTTGATTTAACCAATTTGACCAAATAGAAGGGTAAAATAGCTTCATTATTGTCATTTAAAGTATTTGGAAAATTTCACAAAATCAATTCTTTAGTTCCAATTTCATCTCAAGCGTAAATTTCAGGCCATTTTCTGAAGAGAAGGGAATTGCTTTTTAATAACTTTATTCAAGTATTTATAGTGATAACGAATCGTAGAAAGTAAGGGAAAATAAGAAAAATTGTTAAAAATGAAATAGTACCTTGAAATAGTCAAGCATAATTGTGATTAAACTACTCCAACACAAAAGATATAAACATGACTCAAGAGTGTGGGAAGATTTCATTTATAGGAATTAAGCAATTAAGTCGTTTCGTGAAAATCCAGTCGGTAGACATTCGTCGTTTCATTGACGTTAGCATAATGATCTTTAAATATATAAATACATATATATATATATATATATATATATATAATATATATGAATATATATATACATATATATAGGGATATATATATATATATATACTATATCGAATACATATATATATATATATTGTATATATAATATATATATATATAGATTATAAACCCTGTTTGTCTGTCTGTCCCTGTGTTCAAACTCACGTGTATCGAGGAAATAATTTTCAGTATTCATATTGTTGCCCAATACTTTTCCTTAATTAGTGTGCGTCGACTGGATAAATATTACTTCCAAACTCCACTTTGAATTCAATCCATCTCTTTGACTATCGAATTAGAACGAATGTGAATCAAGGTGTGACAGGCCCTTGGATTCAAGCTGAATTCTCCCGAATACAAGTTTACACTCTGTATTATTAACCATGACAACTTAAGAGCTAAACCCACGTCTATCCTCTGTCCCTTGTGATTCAACTCGTTTGCTCGTCACACTTTGAAAGTAACTTTACGTTGAAAAGACAGAGATAACATAAACTTTTAGACGGTTTTACTGGAAAAGAGTTCTGAAATACGAATAGCATCCTTAATGTCTAGCACAACATGGCGAGGATATTGGGATATAGAGCCACAGAAAACAAAAATCTTGAATCTAAAATATATTTTAGAAAGGAATATAGGTTATTATATATATATATATTTTGTATATATATATATATATATATATATATATATATATATATATATATATATATATATATTTTATATATATATATATATTTATATATGATTTTGTTTTCATTCTTTGTTTTCTTCTTCTTGACATCATTAACAATGAATAAGTCTTAACATTTTTCCATTTTTATTTCCAGGTTTTATCTTGCTTAATCAGTGATGCCATTACCTTTCAAATGTGGGAGTTGTCTGTTGTTAAATTAATTTCCTTCAGTTTTAAGTGACCAGCAGGATAAATTACCTGTTACGGAATTTTCATGAACTTAATCCTAAAACTTTTGATGCTTCCTGTAAACGTGATTTGTTTATCCATGAACGCCATCAAGGATATATGTTGTATATATATATATATATATATATATATATATATATATATATATATATATATATATATATATATATATATATATATATATATACTACCTCGGACATATCACTTCACTGTATCCAAATGAACGTCGGCTATATCTCCAATGCCCTCATAAGATAAGAAATACATAGAAAAGACTTAAAAGTAACAAGCTAACCTTTCCTCTATTATCTCTCGAAAGCAATAATTATAATAGCACATCCTTTTACCGTATTTAACACATCACATCACGCAAAACAATATTAAAAGTACACAAAGACTCGTAACCAGAGCGGATGAACAAATGGAGATAATTACGAAACATCTTTTGAGAAACCCCTCAATCGTCAGTCTTCTCTCTTTGCCTCCAACTTCTTTGTTCCATCCTTTGACTTTCATGGGAGAGATCCCCATTTCCCAAATCTTTCAATAAATTTTAGGATTAACTCATCGACATTTCAGACATCAATCGTTATCTTTGTTCGAAGCATCATAAAATACCCATTATTTGAATGTCCCGCTGCCGATATAATAACGCTTCCACACCGAAATATGTGTTTATATATATATATCATATATATATCTTTATATTTAAATATATACCGATAACTATATATACTAATATATATTTATATATATATATTAACATATGTTTATATATTATCATACACTATATAATATATATATATATTTATATTAATTTAACAATCTTGTTTTATTATATATAAATATTATTTGTTGTATATATCTACACATATATAAACCTGTGACAAAGTAAATCATAAAAATACACTTTTCGAAGGGATGCAGTCTAAATATGCATGCTTAATAATTTTGCTGGAAAATTAATTTTATTGTCCTAATTCTGGCAATTCTCCACAATTTTATCACTGAATACTCTCCTTAACTCACCGCCATTTCCGACATTTCGGACATTAATCGAACCGTCATCTATGTCCGAAGCTCATATTAAACCCATTTACTTTCTGATGTCCTACTGCCAAGTTGAACCCTTCCTTCCCCTCGGACATTTTATTTGAATATTTCTGAATTGATGTAATTGCTCCAGGCATCTTTATTATACTTCCAAAATGGCACTCTTGCTGATTGCATCGTGCTGCTATTATCTGTCCCGTTTTCAGTTAAGTTATCGACTGTTATAAGTTAAGTGATCAACCCTGCTTTCAGTTATCGATCTTGTTTTAAATTATCAATCCTGTTTTAAGTTAAGCTGTCAATCGTGTTTTTAGTTAAGTTATCAATCCTGCTTTCAGTTAAGTTATCAACCATGTTTAAAGTTAAGTTATCAATTCTGTTTTCAGTTAAGTTATCAACCATGTTTTAAGTTAAGCAATCAATTCTGTTTTCAGTTAAGTTATCAACCATGTTTTAAGCTAAGTTATCAATCCTGTTTTCAGTTAAGCTATCAACCCTGTTTTAAGTTAAGTAATCAATTCTGTTTTCAGTTAAGTTATCAACTATGTTTTAAGCTAAGTTATCAATCCTGATTTCAGTTAAGTTATCAACCCTGTTTTAAGTTAAGTTATCAATCCTGTTTTCAGTCAAGTTATCTACCTTGTTTTAAGTTAAGTTATCAGTCCTGTTTTAAGTTAATTTATCAATCCTGTTTAAAGTTATCAGTCCTGTTTTAAGTTGATTTATCAATCCTGCTTTCAGTTAAGTTATCAACCATTTTTTTAGTTAAGTTATCAATCCTGTTTTCAGTTAAGTTAAGAATCCTGTTGTATGTTATGTTATCAATCCTGTTTTAAGTCAAATTATCAATCCTGTTTTAAGTTACATTATCAATCCCGTATTAAGTTAAGTTTACAATCCTGTTTTAATTTAAGCTAACAATCCTGTTTAAATCTAAGTTAACAATCCTGTTTTAAGGTAAGTTATCAATCATGTTTTATGTCAAGTTATCAATCCTGTTTTAAGTACAATCTCTCAACTAAAAAGGTTATGATATTGGCAAAGGAGCTGCTTTGCTATTTCATTGCTCGACATTACTCTCATGAAAAGGCCGGTTGATGGAATTGTTTAATGTGATTATTTATCACTTTTCAATGAATTCTTGTTTACTATAACTAATTTCGTTTTGCAAGGTGTCACGAAACTTGAGAAAGATGTCTGATATGTGAATTTGATGATCACATCAAAGTTATTGTTTCTCAAATTCACATACTGGGTATATCTCCAAAGCTTCGTGATACTTTTCCATAAGAAGCTAGTCGTAGTGAACACAGAAAATAATAGAAAAGGGATAAATAATCACATTAAACGAGACCAGTAATAATAATAATAATAATAATAATAATAATAATAATAATAATAATAATAATAATAATAATAATAATAATGAGTAAATAAAATATAAAAAAAATGCCAGTAAAGGCATCAAACTAAATAATGATATGGGAAAATGAGAATTTCTGCGCAACAATGTTGCGTGATTTGCAAAGTCATAAATCTCTGCAATGTTAATGAGACAACAAAATTAAAGAAGACGATTTATTGCCGGGTAAAATAAATAACTTAGTATTAAATTATTAACTTTATAATAACAGATAGATAAACAGATAAACAAATAAATAAAATGAATTAGTAACAAAACAAGCTTTATAAATAGTCTTAGATTTCACTATCATCAAGTATTCGATGTAAACAAAACAAGTAAGAAATGTGCAGAAGTTTCTTCAGCACAATTGAGTTTTCTGTACAGACGCTACTAAGTATAATCAAGGCCACCGAAAATAGATCTATCTTTCAGCGGTTTCGGTATAATGCTGTATGAGCTGAAGCCCATGAAACTTCAACCACTGCCGGGTGGTGGCCGTGCCTCTGGCAACGATATAGGATATCGTTGCCAGAAGCACGATTATGGCTAGCTTTAACCTTAAATAAAATAGAACCTACTGAGGCTAGAGGGCTGCAATTATGTATGCTTGATGATTAGAGGTTGGATGATCACGTACCACTTTGCAGACCTCTAGCCTCAGTAGTTTTTTTTTTAAGATTTGAGGGTGGACAGAAAAAGTGCGGCCAGAAAAAGTGCGGACAGAATAAAGTGCGGACAGAAAGTGCAGACGGACAGACAAAGCGGGCACAATAGTTTGCTTTTACAGAAAACTAAAAATCAACAGTGAAAAACACTAAAACAGTATTTCAGTATATTTTCACAATAGGAGTATATTTCTAAAAGTACTTAATAAACAAGTGCTTAATAGTCTGAATGTAATCATTCAAATTAAAATAAAACTGACTATAGTTAAAGTACAACTGACTGAGTCTTTAAAAAGAAAGATTACTGGAACGCTTTAACAAGATATGCGTTTTAGTTTATAGCCTTTCCTAACGCTTCCTACATTTCATTTATTTATCTGTTTTATTATTATTATTATTATTATTATTATTATTATTATTATTATTATTATTATGCTGGAGAAAGTATTAATGATACCTACCTGTTAAAGTTAAGAGACAGACTGCACAACAACCAACATTATCATTCAACGCCAAAACGAATCTGTTTATGCAGGAAGCGGCTGCATTAAGCATACCGCTGGGGCCTCTCATCCTAATAGCTTCGGCGCTAAAAGGCAGTGTGGTTCACACACACCCATCTGAATTGCAGAGGAGTTTCCGAATGCCAAATATGCCACAGTTTACGTATCATTCTTAATGTCTAAGTTATTATTTCCATATGATAGCTTTTAACTTTCCAGCGTATTTACATGAACAGAATGGCGTGATGTTAAAACTCTAAATGGCTCTCTCTCTCTCTCTCTCTCTCTCTCTCTCTCTCTCTCTCTCTCTCTCTCTCTCTCTCAAAGAGATTCCTCAGACTATTACCTTTCACTTTGCGTGCTACGATTAACCAGCCGTCTAGACACCTACATTTCCACGGCTGTAATTCAGAGGAGCTTTCGCCCTTTTGTTCGTTGTCCCTGCGTTTTTTCTTGAATGTTCGGATAATTTCTCGTTATCAGAGTTTTTTACTATATTATGACGACGGAATTTAAACGCTTGACCCTTGGGTGTGATTTAGTATCAGATCCTATTTCTCTTGCACTTCCAATGCCTTGAGTATCCTTTCGCATTGCAAATTATAATTGCCCTGTAACATATTCACTGTTAAATATATTTTACTCTAAAAATTACACACGCATGTACAACCTCTGCAACATACAACTCGATTTTTAGTTTTCCGTAAAAGAAAACTATTGTGCCGGCTTTGTCTGTCCATCCGCACTTTATTCTGTCCCCACTTTTTTCTATCCGCACTTTTGCTGTCTGGCCTCAAATCTTAAAAACTGCTGAGGCTAGATTGCTGCAAATTGGCATGTTGATCATCCACCTCCAATTATCAAACATACCAAATTGCAGCCCTCTACCCTCAGTAGTTTTTATTTTATCTAAGGTTAAACTCAGCCATAATCGTGCTTCTGTCAGCGATATAGGATAGACCACCACCGGACCATGGTTAAAGTTTCATGGGCAGCGGCTCATACAGCATTATACCGTGACCACCGAAGGATAGATCTGTTTTCGGTGGCCTTAATTATAAGCTGTAGCGGCTGTACAGAAAACTCGATTGCGCTGAAGAAACTTCTGCGATTTTTTTACTTGTTAGCTCTTGTGTTTGCATGTACGTATGTAGACTACGTAAGCACACGTATGTATGTGTAAAGATCAAAGAGGAAGACGGAGGGATACAGAGAAAAATATTGCTCTTCACTCCCTTTGTCCAAAATCATTTGTTACCCCAAACTCCCACTGAGACGCTGATTTACTCTCCAACAATACATTCTTTCTAACTCCCTTTCTTCTCCATTCTCAGATCCATGTATTTATGTTTGAATATGTAACTTACAGGGACACGTGATATCTAAATTGCAAGTACTAAATGGAATACATGAAACAAAAGGTATGACCCTGCACAGTTTAATTTTATTTAATCATCTTCAACAGAACCATTACACGGCAGCAAAAATTTACGATATATATGACAGAGTAAAATACTAAAAATGAACATGCAGATAGCCAAAACTATTAATAGTAGAAAAATTAAACTGACATTTGTCAACAGTTTTATTATTCAGTATAATTCATTTCTTCCTTGCGGTACTTTGCATGCGTCTATTCATGTATGTAAGCGAATCATTAACAAAAACACAGACACTTATACGACAAAAAAAGTCAACCACACACAAATTATTAAGATTAAATATCCCCTTGGCTCTCCGAGTCTAGCTCATTCCTAATGCACCAAATGGCGTGATGAATGCAAATCAAGGTCGGCCGGACCAAAAGATAAATGCAAAAATGACAGATAATCAACAAATGTCTCCCTCGGTTATGCTGCCTCTATTTTCTCTCTCTGTTATTTGCTCATTGCGTTTTACGGGTGACAGAAACAGGTAGTGGCTGTAATTGCAGGTCCTTTCTGGGCCTCGGGATTAAGATGGCACAGTTCCGTGTGAACCTGGAGTCTCATCACACCGAACGACCCTTTGTGTAAAATCTCTATTTTTTTTTTTTTTTTATCGTCCGTTTTATTTTAATTTACATTTGCTTTGAGTGATAGCGATATATCTATTATATATATTTGGTCTACGTTGTGTTTCTAGTTTATTATTTTCAACTGGGTTTTTTCATTTCTTTTAATTTTGGTATTATAGAGTTTATTAGTATTCAGCATACATCATTACGACATTTCTTTTAACTTTAATAAGTTTAATTGTGCTTATTTCTCAGCGTAAAGGGTATTTTTTTTTTTTTAGAATACCCAGTCTGAAATCTGTCATAAATTTGAACCTACTGAAAATATCACAAAGTTATAATTTTCAGTTGGACTTGTCTTCACAGATGTGGGACTTCTTTATGTCACTGATTTTGAAAATTTAGGAGAGAAAGGGTACGTGAAATTATGTATAAGTTATGTCAAGGATCCTAAATGTTCTAATAATAATAATAATAATAATAATAATAATAATAATAATAATAATAATAATAATAATAATAATAATAATAATAATAATA
The DNA here is from genome assembly GCF_040412425.1 of Macrobrachium rosenbergii. Taxonomy (NCBI): domain Eukaryota; kingdom Metazoa; phylum Arthropoda; class Malacostraca; order Decapoda; family Palaemonidae; genus Macrobrachium; species Macrobrachium rosenbergii. The sequence continues at coordinate 70,826,792 of NC_089744.1, read as the reverse complement.
ATAATAGTGAATATGAGAGTAAGAATCTTAACCGTAAGGAATAACGTGACAAATTATAAAAACTAATGAACGGAGTTTGTTGAAATTTGTGGAAAAGTCATTAACGATTCTTTTTTAGAGGATCTGGTAAGGTTTCTTCATCGCCTTCTCGATAATTAATAGACGTTAACTAATGGATGAGGTGACCAAAAAAAGATTCTTACCAAGTCTCTTTAAACACATATTCATCAGCTTTCGCGAAATCTGTATAGTGGTTGGCAGACATAAACAAATAAAAAATTGCGCAGAAGTCTCTTCGGCGCAATCGAGTTTCCTGTACAGCCGATACAGTGTATAATCCAGGCCACCGAAAATAGATCTATCTTTCGGTGGTCTCGGTATAATGCTGTATGAGCCGCGGCCCATGAAACTTTAACCACGGCCCGATGGTGGCTATCCTATATGGTTGCCAGAAGCACGATTATTGCTAACTTTAACCTTAAACAAAATAAAAACTGCTGAGGCTAGAGGGCTGCAATTTGGTATGTTTGATGACTGGAGAGTGGATGATCAACATATCAATTTGCAGCCCTCTAGCCTCAGTAGTTTTTAAGATCTGAGGGCGGACAGATAAAGTGCGGACAGAAAAAAGTGAGGACGGACAGACAAAGCCGGCACAATAGTTTTCTTTTACAGAAAGCTAAAATGGAACACAGAACATAAGTTCTCAGTAACGGTAATGACGATAATACAAAACAACACTTTTTTGTGAGATAAAGTATCAAAACGTTTACCTCTTCCTACTCTATTTACGTGACAAACATGGGAAGCAGATTGATATAACAACCACACAATGATACTCCCCGGTATATCTGGTTTACTAATCGGTTGAATCTTTCAACTAAGAAGAGACAGACACAGCATTTTATTTTTTTTTTTTTTTGAAAAATAACGTGTGTGTTTGAGTTGTAATGGAGGCTGGTTTGTAGGTATGTTAAATTCATCTACAAACAGACAATAAGCTAATTTAAAAGCAAATGATACCATGTACCCACTTTTATATAATAACAGTTGCTTTCCAAGCCAAGAATAATACATCCCCATTGAAATCAAAGATATAAAAGTTTAATTAAAATGAAAATATTTGCAAAAGTTTGTGATGTATTTTTGGATATTACAATAGGTAATTAGATTAGTGAAATGAGGTTTTTTACAACTGTACAAAAAGGTGGTAAAAATACGTGCCTACGCTAACGTTAAAATCTCTATAGTGTATATAATTGTTGGCCTGAAAAAGTTAGTCATCAGGATTCACGCAAAGGTTGAAAGGCTTCAAAACATATTTTCATCATACGTTTTAAAGATTCAGTTTGTGGCCATTGACAAAAGAATAAAAATCACGAGAGAGAGAGAGAGAGAGAGAGAGAGAGAGAGAGAGAGAGAGAGAGAGAGAGAGAGAGAGAGAATTTTCACTCATATAATGCCTATCTTATCACATCATATAGTTATTTTGTATTATGGACTTTACTAATAGTGTTGATAATAAGAGAAATAAAAGACAGATGCCGTGAAATATTTGCCTTTAAAAGAAAAATAAACAGTTCAAACCATAAACTGTTCCATACCTGTCTGGTTATGGAAGGAATAAATATGCTGTATCAGCACAGCAGAAACAAAATATTAAGTTGGTGTTTTCAAGCCCCGGCTATGATATTTTCTCCTAAAGCAATGACTCCACACTGAGGATCGTGTACACTATCTGGTCTGGAATCAGCTGACGGATCCAAAACTTCAAAGACTCGGACTCAGCTTCTCAAGGAATCTTCCTCCTCTCGGAAAAGTTAACTTTGATGCATATTGGTCAATTACTGTTGAGAGGTTGTTGGAGATTCTTTCCAGATTTTTTTATCCTGTTTTTCCAAGTATTAAAAGTTTCAGGGTGGTTCCAGTTTCCAGGACACATTTTGTCTCGTACCTGATGTACATTCAGGTTTATTAAAAAGACGACTTAGTATTAGGACAAACATTTGGTTTTAGAAACTACAGTTTTACTGAATACTGAATATATCTGCGAAGTGCGAAACGGTAACCGGATAAAAAATATTTCATCCATAAAATGACTTCCATATGCTTCCATATCCCCTAATGACGTGATTAGATTTTTGCAAACAAAATATCATGAAGGTTATTTTTTTTTAACTTTTCTTAAGTGAGAGACAGAGGAAGCTAAAGAGATTAATCTTATAAAGATATATCATGATAGACTTCCATTTAGGATAGCCTTATAAATAACTGAATGATAATGATAAATAATTACCTTTATTCTATCTAAAACTTTACGTGAAATTGACGGAGTTGTTCTAATACTTACATTCACACACACACACACACACACACACACACACACACACACACACATATATATATATATATATATATATATATATATATATATATATATATATATATATATATATATATATGTGTGTGTATGTGTGTGTATTATGTTTATATTTATATATACATATATATATACGTATAATATATATATCTATATATATACATATAATATATATATATATATATATATATATATATATATATATATATATATATATATATATATATATATATATATATATATATATATATATATATATATATGCACAACCTATTAATCTTTTTTACTAGATACGTAACTGTAATAACCACTAGTGTGTGTGTGTGTGTGTGTGTGTGTGAGATGCTTTATCAAAGCTAATTCTTCTATTGTTATTACTCATTTCACTCTTACTGCAGTTGCAGCCATGATAATCTCATTTTCTGTAACACTGATCCCCTCCTCTTTACCCAGAAGACGTGATTATAGGATCTCTAAGCCGCTTAAAAATTACTATATGTCAAGAGTATTAGACTTCCCTTTGCACCTCCTGTAACCTGAGATGGGCACGCACAGTTCATCCACGTCATATCTCTGCATGTATATATATATATATATATATATATATATATATATATATATATATATATATATATATATATATATATATATATATATATATATATATATATTATATATATATATATAGATAGATAGATATGTATATATGTATATAAGTATATATGTAAGTATATATAATATATATAATATATTTATGTGTGTAGTATGTACATATAGACATATATTATATATATGTATATATGTATACATATACATGTATATATAATATATATATATATATATATAAACCTGTAAATATAAGCTGGAAATGCACAACGATTTCTTCTTTTTTGGGGGGTGTTGGGGGGTCGGGCAGGCTACGCGAACGGGGTCGACGACTGGTAGTTAGGTGCCAGATAACCTAATGTACTATAAATTAGCAATTAGAATGCTTGGAGCCTAAGGTCGCAACAGGTGACACTAAGTATCCAGAATTATTAAGTGCAGCAGAATAAAGGAGTTTGGGTCAGCGCGTAAGACCTGTTCATCGGAATTTAGAGTTTAGGCCAAAGCCCAGGCACTGGGACCTATGAGGTCATTCAGCGCTGGAAAGGAAATTGAGAGTAGGTGGGTCTGAAAGGTGTAACAGGAGGAGAACCTCGCAGTTGCACTATGAAATAATTGTTAGGAGAGTTGGATAGCAAGATTTCCATGGAAGAAAGATAATATGAATGGAGGTACAATAAAAGGAATGAAAGGTGTTGCAGCTAGAGGCCGAAGGGACGCTGCAAAGAACTTTAAGTAATGCCTACAGTGCACCACCCGTGAGGTGTACTGGCGGCACTAGCCGCCCCCCCCCCCCCCCACGAGGAAGACCTTTTTATCATACCATTGACTACACCAAGTTAGCAACAACCACATTTTATCTTATATACCAAAAAATTATTGTGTGTAAGGTCTTTACATCTAGTATAGATAAAACTCTACAGAATTATCTATGCTAATTTTTCTGAGTATACAGTCCTATAGCATATAGAATGCCTTGGAATTACGCCTTTCAGACATGATTCCGTATGAGAGAATAGCTCAATACTTTACAGAAGCCCGCTGTGTCGCCATTCTTTCTCTTGAAGGATAAAAGAGTAAAATTTTTATACTTTAAATTTCTAATATCGTTGTTTTGATTTAGATCTGTAATAATACGTTCAAACAAATAGTTAGGGTAATCATAAAACCTGAATCGACTATTTACGTGAACGCTGAATTGAAACTTGGTGGAGGAAAGACGGAAATTTTTCCAAATAATAATTTTGTATATATTAAAGCTCATTAATAACAAGTAATTTGTATTGACTCTATGTATATCCACAGAAGAAGCACAAACATATATACATAAAAAAAGAATTCTTTTAGTTCCTTAACTTCGAAAGAGCTGCCTTGACTAAAATACAATCTTCAAGTTCTTACACATTCCTACGTTGTGAATGACAAGCTTTAATGGCGAAAGTTTCGTTATAAACTCGTGCAAGTGTGAAGGCAAGAGTCCAGACCCATAGATTCAGAAATATATTAATATATAAATTTCAGAAGAAGACCTTTAAGCATAGACAGAGAGAACAGTAAGTTAAAGAATGGAAAAGTTGCAAGAATCATTTCATTAATTTATATGTTCAGTTCTACGCTTTAAAGTAAAGTAAACACTATTCCACCAAACAGAGTAATTAAAGGATGATAATAATTGATCACCACATGACGGGGACGCGCAAGATCCAATCTCAGCCCGCCTGCAATACAAGACCAGTAATTTAATGCTTATGTTGCTGCGTTGATTAAATGCGCACGACAAAAATAAATCATTAAAAGGACATTCCCATTTCCCCAGGAATATTGTTGAATCCTAGGCAATTTCTCGTCTGACAGATTGCGACACTGGAACTTGATGACGTTCAATCACTGCGCATCAACTGTCTTCCAAAAACTGCACTTTATTTTTATGGTACTAGAAAAATATACTTAAATTCTCTTGTGTAGCCAAATGATTTAGTCAGTGGAATTTGCTCTGAAGATTGTTATAATTACGTTTCTTCAGAGCTGATGATAAACAAGCAGTTCTCATGAGGATTATTGGAAAGAGAATGAGAATGACCAGAGACAGAGCAAATTAAATTAAATAGATACGTAAAGTTTCCGTATTCAAATTACGGTCGGTGTTGAGTAGTAAATCATTGTCAGTACCAGGAGGTAAATGATGACTTTCTGTCAACATTTGCAAATTAATTCAGACTCTCAGAAGTTATGAAATGAAGCAATATCATCATTAATAATAATATGTTGAAAGGAGACCCTCTTCTCAACGTGCATTCAAAAACACTGCTACATCAGCGAGCACAAATTAACTCATTTGGTGCAGCATTAACGTAATGATGATAATAATAATAACTTTTATAAGAAAAATCATTGTCATTTTTTTCTTCCACTGGTGTTACAAGAAGATTTCTCCTGCTAGACCAGACCGGAATTGACACTGCTAATTAACATGGATATTCTCGTTGCATGTTTGTTATTCGAGGAGTTTTTACAACTAGAACATGGCATCCCTGCAGAAAAAATAAAAAAGTTTATTCCATTTATGCGTTCCTGAACTGATTATGACATCAGAATTTCTGGAATAATTCGAGGGAAGAGCGTCCTTCATTTGTGCTTACAGAACTAACGTTGGTTGCGCCAGAATTTCTCGAAATGTTTAAGGGTTAATCAGTGGAACTAGTACAAATATTTTTCTGAATATTCGAATTGGCAGCTTATATTGTACAATAGTATCTATTCATTTAAAGGGAGACAAATCTGTAGGATACTGACCTGTATATGAAGACTCTATGACATAAATCCTTCTTCTATAGATACACATAGATAGCATGCAATAGAAAATAAATATTCGAAAAAGTCAAGTTTCATTGTCAGGGTATTGCGAAGAGAAAACATACACAGGAACATAAGAATCTCTTGCGCTTTCCAAACACCGCCACAACAGTAGAGCCTCAGATGCTGCGCATTCATTCCTGACAAGAAATTTGATTCCGAGTGCATCAGTGATTTGTCTGGATACGAGGAAACGTTTGAGAGATTGCTGGTTGGATGGAATGGCGGTTGAGCGGAGTTGCTCTGAATGCAAAATTAGGCAAAAAGGAAATGGAGAGAGGGAGACGGATTGGCTCATAAAGGGCGCTGATGGACGAGGAAAATTTACGCATACATTAATCTGGAGAGGAATTTGGTTACTGTTTTTCCCATTTTAGTTTTCTGTAAAAGGAAACTATTGCGCCGGCTTTGTCTGTCCGTGGGCACTTTTTCTGTCCGCCCTCAGATCTTAAAAACTACTGAGGCTAGAGGGCTGCAAATTGGTATGTTGGTCATCCAATCATCAAACATACAAAATTGCAGCCCTCTAGCCTCAGCATTTTTTATTTTATTTAAGGTTGAAGTTAGCCATAATCGTGCTTCTGGCAACCATATAGGATAGGCCACCACCGGGCCGTGGTTAAAGTTTTATGGGCCGCGGCTCATCCAGCATTATACCGAGACCACCGAAAGATACATCTGTTTCCGGTGGCCTTGATTATACTTAGTAGCGGCTGTACAGAAAACTCGATTGTTTTATCTTTGTGTGGTTTCTAGCCCGCGTCAGAGTCATCTGCTGTTTCATTTTTGTCTCTATTTATGATGGTTTTACACTTATTTTTTTGCTTTTAAATCAGTTTTTTTCTGTTGTTTTCTGTAATCACATCCGATTAAAGCTTAAAGATGATTTTGCCGTAGATCATATCTCAAAGTTTAAGTCGGAAATTTCTAAGTATAGTGAGTAATCTTAGCATGACTAATTTCAGTTCAGTTTTCCCTGTCAATCTTTCCATTCAAAATGCAGTAGACAGGGTTTCAGTGTGACTATTTTTCTTCCCTCTTTTTTATGTTGTTAACCTATTTACCTAATTCTGACATTCCTGCCAAAATTTCCCCACCAGACTGAGCGCCCTTTGATTAATATGGAGTGTATTACCCTTCATTTTTCTTTGAAACTGCAAATGATGAAATCGAGAGTCTGTTTTTTTAGTTTTCTGCAAAATAAAACTATTCAGATGGCTTTGTCTGTCCATCAGCACTTTTTCTGTCCGCCCTCAGATCTTAAAAACCACTTAGGCTAGAGGGCTGCAAATTGGTATATTGATCATCCACCCTCCAACCATCAAACTTACCAAATTGCAGCCCTCTAGCCTCAGTAGCTTTTATTTTATTTAAGGTTAAAGTTACCCATGATCATGCGTCTGGCACTGCAACTACACAGACCACCACGGCCGGCTGACAGTTCCATGGGCCGTGGCTCAGAGTTTCATACAGCATTATAAGCTGTACAGGAAGCTCGATTGCGCCGAAGAAACTTCGGCTCATTTTCTACTTGTATTTCTTTGGTACGTAGTTTACACAATTTTTCTGTTTCAGAATCTTCGGCGGACCTGTGGAAATTTGTGGCATCAAAACTCACGTCACTCCACAGAACAGACGGCGCCTGGAAACTCTTCTTCTATTTTGACTGGCTGAAAGTATGAACCAGACGAGGATGGAGGAGGGGTTTTCATGCTTGTGAGTACATTAGTTAGTTTGTTAATTAGTAGAATATATCAAGAATGGGATAATTTGGTTTGTCTACATTGCACTGGGATATATCATATTTGTAAATGACGAAGGGGAATTATTAAAATGTCGCAATAATATTAAGGCAGGTTGAAGGTTCTATATGTATTTACCTGGACTTACAGGAAACATGAATTTCATGGCCTTTAGCATGAGGTCCTCCCTCGTTTTCAATGGTTGATTTATAATAATAATAATAATAATAATAATAATAATAATAATAATAATAATAATAATAATAATAATAATAATAATAATATTATTATTATTATTATTTTTTTTTATTATTATTATTATTATAATAGTAATAATAATAATAACATCTAAAGTAATAATAAAGGTCTTCTTCTGAGATATTCCAATAATAATAATAATAATAATAATAATAATAATAATAATAATAATAATAATAATAATAATAAAATAATAACAAAGCCGAGACTCGTTCCTTATCTGATAGAAGACGCGAAATTATAAACTATTGGTCCCCTTGATTAGCATTTTAAGAAGGAGATCTTTGCTTTTGTTTTAAGTTCGTATAATCATACAAATTCCTCGGTAATATCTCTAAAGACTTCCGAGTGAAAAACGTCAGGAAGTTTTAAAAGAATCAGAGAAGTTGTAATGACACCCCATTTGATAAGAGTCACTATATGGCGCTTGGATAAATGCGACCTCTTCCGTGTTATCAAAAAGTTTCCGGAGCGATTTTTCTTCGTGAGTGAGTTTAAGACCGTGAGATTTGTTTGATGCTGACGGAATTATGATGGGTTTTCTTGAAAAAAGATTTCAGTAAAAAATTAAATTCCATTTGTATTATGTTTTTCATGCTAAATTTCAAATGTGTGAAATAAAATATCATTTCTGTTAAATTTTAATTCTCGATTTCAAATCAAAACTTCATTGGTTATTTTGTTTGTCATGATGGCGAAATTTCACTGAACGAAAGCTGAAAGAAAATCTCAGTCTTTATAACTTCCTTTTTAACTCACAAGTAGATGTGATCTGTTAATAACTACCAAACACACCATTACTCTGACTTTCTTGGATTGATTTTCTGGTGAATTGTTTTGCTTTGATTTTGTGTGTCAGTTTTCCCAAATGATTTTAACCTTCCCTTTTAAAAATGCAGGTCTGATTACTCATTTTTTCCTCTATCCTCGCGTAGCAATATGAAATATAAGTTGTTATAAAAATAAGATAATAAAAAAAAATATTAACAATAAAGCTTGCAAAATTGGATACACTGGTATAAACGCTAGTATGAGCTTGCAATTGTTCGATCAGATTTTTGCGAGAGACAGCCCAGAGTGCAATAAGAAGAAACGTCAGGATTCTCTTGATTAAAAATAAAGTAGGAAGATCCATCAGAAAACCTAATAAAACAAAAAATAAAGCGCGCCAGATGTTAACAAGACGGGAGTCGGCCGGAGGCAGTTCAGGGACCAGATGTGGTCGTCATATTCTTTTCATTTTCATTTTTTTTTTTTTAATATATTAGGACTTTCCCTCTTCCCTTCCCTAATATCCATTTGACCCCCTATTTCTCTCATCTGGGTCACTGACGCCTGTCATCTCGAACTTACGAAATTGCTTAGATAAAGACTTCGTTATTTTGTTTTTGCCCGAACAGAAACTTTTCCGTACTAATGTGCTTTTGATAGAAAAATAGAAGTGCGTTGACATAATTCTCAGTACAAGATATTTTATTTTAATAAAGTAAAAATTAAAATGATAAAATATTAGCAGGGTAATAAGTTCCACACTACAAAAAATTCTTGTTCAGACCACAATAACCATAGTCCATGTAATCAATTATTACCAAGATCATTTTAAATGGAAACATTATAAGATTCACATTTGATATATCAATGACATCATAAGCATATTCTTTTCGAAGCAAATGTCATTTTCCAAGTCATGTATGCCGAATAATTTTGTTCATTATCAGTTAAAACTGCGTAAATGTATGTATCTCTGTATGTATGTATGCATGTGTATGTATGTACATGAGTCGTTGTTTCACAACTAGGCTGTGGTTCGAATCCCACAGGTGACGAACGACGAACCACTTATCAATTATAATTCCCTCGGGCGTAAGTTACTCCCAAGGTATGGTAAATCGGATATAAACGGCTTAAGGGCTTAATATTTGTGAATATAAAACAGCCTTAGTGCATATGAAAAAAAAAAAAATATATATATATATATATATATATATATATATATATATATATATATATATATATATATATATATATATATATATATATATATTTACACGCACATACATGTACATATAGAATCACTACACTACACCTTTTTGGATTAGTGATGTGAATCACCCTACGATTATCATTTTTGCATTTCATTACCTAAAACATGATGAAAGGACCAAAATGGCTAACTCTTAATTATGCAGTCATCAAGCATTCCCTACCAGAAAGCAAAGTGAGATTTATATTAATGGCCGTAGATAGGCTAAGGTTCTACTCATTTAGACCTTTTCCGAGGAAGACGTCAGATGTGGCCACACAAACAAGAGCACGCGCTCAGCTGTCTTGGGGATTAAATTCAATAAGTCAGTGCATAAAACAGGTATGAATGAGCATAACATTTAAGGCTTAATCTTGTAGGGGATGGCAGAATCCGCACCCATTACTACGAGGTTAAACTGAAGCATGAGAACAATATGTCTTTTTGGAATGCCCAAGAATAAATATGTGGTAATAGTCCTAACAAAATTAAACAAGTAAAAACTACGCCGAAGTTTCTTCGGCGCAATCGAGTTTTCTGAGCAGCCGCTACAGCGTACAATCAAGGCCAAGGACTAGACCTTGATCAAGGCCACCGAAAATAGATCTATTTTCGGTGGTCTCGGTATAATGCTGTATGAGCCGCGGCCCGTGAAATTTTAACAATTTCCGGTGGTAGCCTATCCTATATCGTTGCCAGATGCAGGATTATGGCTAATTTTAACATTAAATATAATCAAAACTATTGCGGCTAGAGGGCTGCAATTTGGTATGTTAGATGATTGGAGGATAGACGATCAACATACCAATTTGCAGCCCTCTAGCCTTAGTAGTTTTTAAAATCTGAGGGCGGACAGACAAAGTGTGGACAAAAAAAACAGTGCGGATGGACAGACAAAGCCGAAACAATAGCTTTCTTTTCAGAAAACTAAGTAAAAATACCTGACGGGGGTCTAACAGATAAGACTAGAAATAACGGAGCAAAGACAATTATAACCAAAATACTAGATAAGAAAGAAAGAGTTAGAGAACAGCGTTCTTATTGGAGAAAAGTTCGTAATTATTGGTAACATTTTCCCGCAAAGATATTCAGATGTTTTCGCCGCTCCGCTTCCGTGAACTTACATTGTTGTAAACTTCCTGGTATGCTACTCTATGTCTTGAGTAGGTCCACAATGTGTTTTCGTTAGGAACTTTTAGGAATTAGTGAAGCTATACCTTTTCAGAGTCTTAGAAAGACGAAAAATCTGAAAATCAATGTTTTCATTCTCTCAAGTATGTCTTAATAAGCTGCCGTACTGGATTTTCAGTATGACTCCCATGTATTTTATTTTGTTCTTTATAATTATGATTTATACACACCATTCTAATTATTTTAAGTCTAAGAAAGTCAAACTGAAATATGAGTGAAAGACATATTGAAGTCCAGTCAGACAGTTCGTTAAAGTAATTGGAAATATTTTCCTTTTTTTAACTTCAAGGTATAAGTTTTCAGAAAATATGCAACTTTTGTTAATTGATCTGAAAACGCAAGGAAAATTTAAAAAACAAACACAAATCCTGACTTGTGATTAGCATGCACAGGATTTTACAACCGGAAACTTCAAGCTTGCTGATGTATACAAATTCTAAAGATAGGAAATCACAAGAAAGAATACGGCTCTAAAGTTATTGAGACATTAAAAACATAATTATGAAACATATCCACTTAAGTCATTCCCTTTTCACAAGACTTACGTCAGGCAGTACACCGTTCCGGTTAAAGTGCTAGGCACCGTTCCAATACTCTCGACCACAAACTGCCCAAGACTCTGAGGGTACAGGATGGAAAATCTATCAATGGATTTTTAACGCACGTGGCAACTGTACTCGACCTCTGGGACGGGTCTTGAGGAGTCATGAATAGAGTCAACAGCCCTCTATTGATTTTCGATTTCACGGAGTACCTCACTCTCTCTCGAGAATTTTCACTGAAGGATGAATTGTTCAGGGAAGAGGCCTTCGTTCTCCTTAAAGCGAACATTAGTAAGTGGAGCATCTAAAATCAGCTGTTCCCAGTTTATAATAAAAAGGATAGTAGTATTTGGAATGCAAATAGTTGGTTACAATAAGTTGCGTAACCCGTTTCCGTAGGTGATGGTATAAGGTATCCAAGTTTAGTGTAAAAGTCCTAAATATTCGGAACATAAGTGTAAAATAAAGAATCTATTGTGGATGATCTTCCGGTAACATCGAAATTTGTCTTTAAGTTTGAACCGTCCTTTGCCTAATGATAAACATCAAAATAATAATAACATTAGGAGTCATTCTTATTAATCTCATTATCGTTATTAATGTGATCAATACAACTTTTTTATTCTAATATTGGCTGAAATTTTATTGACAACCCACTTTTGTCAACTACTGTTCCCGAGTTACACAATTTGATGGTGTATATTTAGAAACACGATTCTAATCGATCCTTTAACGAACATCTATTCTTCTTCCTCTTTTAACGTGCTTTTTTCCCATTTGTATGGGGTAATCACGATGCCTTCTTTTGAAGGACTTTGAAATTGTTCTCATTATTGATGGTATGTACTTTCTCGCCAGCGCCCTTTCTCCCATAATTGTTTGGTTAGGTCGGCTTCTGTTGTAACGAACATCTGTTGCTGATATTTTATATTGATGGGCTTCTGACCATCTTCCGTATATTTTTTTTATACCGCCTCTATATTTTTTTTTATTTCTTGTGCACGTAAGTCTTCAAAATCCACATCCACTCTCTGAACGTCACAAACTCTAGGATCACCTGTTTCAATCATTTCTTTAGCTTTATTCATAGGATTTTCTCTCTTATCCTTTTCAATCAGTTAAGAGTATTCATGTCCGTGCAGCCTCTTTCAAATGAAGTTATGCGAGCAGGAAAAATAGTCAAATCCTTTATCAGTATAAAATTCCGAAAGGATTATTAAAGAAACTATGATTTACTTACTCTACTTTGACGATGTTATACAGCATTACATGAGCCAAGTGAAACCTTTGATGACCAAAATAATTACGTCTATAATCTCGTCAAAGCACGTATTTCTTTCGTAAACTTCGTCAAAACCGCGAGAGACAGGCTCACAACTCACCTTTAAGGTAAATGAATCATGTTTACTGCTGAATAATGGAACGCAATAACGTATCATCAGGTAATTACCGATTATATAAACAGCTTCATCAGCGACAGACAGACAGACGGAGAGGAGAGGAGAGGTTAGAGATAGAAAGAGAAATAGGGATTAGGTTAATAACAACAAATACATAGGCATATTAGATGTTAGTTTTCATTAAAGCTATTCGAGCGATCACCTTTATTGGACAGGGTTTAGCTAATAACGTCCTAATGTTCAGTGGAATATAAATGATTATTTGCAAAATAACACTTACAGGACATTTTTGTCTATAAAGATATAGGCCTAAAAAATAAATTTTCCTCCTTTCATTCAAAGAAATACTTATTTATAATTTTGCTATCCCGTTTACATAATTATTTCTTCATTTATTATTAATCCCAAAACAACTACTATATTATTTGTTTTGAAATGCAGGCGCAGGATAAAAAATTTAAACTGATAAGCTGAGCAATATCTACCATTTATATTACATTTATCTTTATTTATAAAATAATATATCTGCTGGTATATCCTGAAGCTGCAATAAGTACTGGATCCTTTCATTGTATGAAATTCCAGAGGGTTAGATCATATCCCCTTTCCGTAAACAATGATGCTCGTCTGCAAGAGAAAACAGTAGTGACATTACTGAATGGAGAAACAGACAAGGAGATCTAAACAGGTCTGTGACAAATCTTGAAGAGTGAAGATGATAGAAAACGGGTAAAGAATGCGCCGACGTTTCTTCGGCGCAATCGAGTTTTCTGTACAGCGTATATCAAGGCCGCGGAAAATAGTTCTATCTTTCGGTGGTATCGATATAATGCTGTATGAACCGCGGCCTATGAAAATTTGACCACGTCCCGGTGGTGGCCTGGCCTATATCGTTGCCAGAAGCACGATTATGTCTAACTTTAAATTAACCTTAAATAAAATCAAAACTACTGAAGCTAGAGGGTTGAAATTGCGTGTGTTTCATGATTGGAGGGTGGATGATCAAATTACTAATTTGCAGCCCTCTAGCCTCAGTAGTTTTCAAGATCTGTGGGCGGACAGAAAAAGTGCGGAAAGAAAAGAGTGCGGACGGACAGACAGAGCCGGCACAATAGTTTTCTTTTACAGAAAACTAAAAAAAGATATCCTTGACATTTTTTATATTGACAAGGCGTCTATTGGATTAGTAACACACATAATTTATTCAGAATTCCGATGAAATACCATCGATAATAAAACAGTTTTCAGGTTGTAGATTCCACCTGGTAACCTTTGAGCCATTGTGCAGATGGACGAGCACCGTTAAGCTAAAAAAACACGGGAGTCTAATGTGTATAATAAAAGCGTAAATCCAAAGGTAATAAGTTTTGAATGAAATAATATAAATCTATATATTTCTTTGTAGTAGTTTGTAGGAGACTTTTGTTTCCTTGAATCTTTTCCAAACGTACGAGACTAACCTTCTTCAGTATCGTTAAACAAAAGCTTATATATATATATGTATGTATATATGTATATATATATATATATATATATATATATATATATATATATATATATATATATATATATATATATATATATAATTCTAGGCGAAGATATATAAAGGCAAATAGCAAGGACCCTGCTGTTTGCCTTTATATATTTGCCTTTATATATATATATTAGTATATATATATATATATAGTAATATATATATATATGTTTATATATATGCATTTATATGTTTATAAATATATAAATATATATGTACATATATATATATATATATATATATATATATATATATATATATATATGTATGTATATACATATATATACATATATATAGATATATAAATATATATACATATATATATAAATATATATATATATATATATATATATATATATATATATATATATATATATATATATATATCTGCGTGCAGTTTACTTGGCCGAGCGTTCCAAAACTAACATGGTATCATTTTCAGCAAAGTATGAATAAGTATGAATTCTGTTAGAAAAAGTTTGAGAGTTACCTCATCATAGTACAAGAATATGGATCAAGGAACGGCAAACCCTGTACGGAATGTGGATGATTGGACGAGATTGCAGTTTTTAATATATATATATATATATATATATATATATATATATATATATATATATATATATATATATATATATATATATATATATATATATATATATATGTATGTATATATATATATATACAGATATATAATGTATATATATGTATATTCATATATGTGTATATATATACATATATATACATACATGTATATATACATATGTATATTTCACAAAAAAATATATATATATATATATATATATATATATATATATATATATATATATATATATATATATATATATATATATATATTTCACGAAAGAAGTGATGGTCTATATTTCACAGATTTAGTAAATCTACATTTCACTGATACAGTTTCTAGAAGTAAAGAATCCATCACTGGAGAGAGAGAGAGAGAGAGAGAGAGAGAGAGAGAGAGAGAGAGAGAGAGAGAGAGAGAGAAGAGAGAGGAAAGTACAGTGAAAACGGAATGCTTTAAAAGAAATAAAAACTTTAAGAATATTCCTGCCGATATATATATATATATATTATATATATATATAAATATATATATATATATATATATATATATATATATATATATATATATATATAGAGAGAGAGAGAGAGAGAGAGAGAGAGAGAGAGAGAGAGAGAGAGAGAGAGAGAGAGAGAGAGAGACGGAAGTACATGCAACACGGAATACTGCAAAAGAAATTAAAACTTCAAAAATATTCCTGCTGTTTTCGAGAAACCTCAGCCACACTGGGTGTTGCAGCCTAGGCCTCGATGAGAGGAATGTCATCATGTGGTTTGAGGCTATTTGCGTTCCCTTTCCCCTCCTCAATTAACCATTCGGTTTTCATCGACAATGGTTGTAGGCCATTAGCTCCCAAGCTTTTGGACACCCAAAATAGTCAGAGAGTGAAAAGGGGGGCGGAACGCTCTCAGGGTTTCCCGCATTTTAACCACAGGTCCCGTTTCAAACTTCCACTGAAATAAACAGTGAGAAAAGAGAAACAGAAAAGTGAATCCCTTAATAAGAACATAACTTTTGTTAGACAGTTTTGTAAGGACTGCTGACACTGTGCTTACTTTGTAATCAGAACATTAAAAGTAAGCGATGTCAACAATTTAAGAGACAATAAAGATTCTGGCAACACAAATACAGCCTTAGGACAACAAGACACAAAACTCTCTCTCTCTCTCTCTCTCTCTCTCTCTCTCTCTCTCTCTCTATGGGAGTGAAATGAAGTTCTTCATGTAAAAGGAAGATAAATTCCAGTGCAGTAATATATAAACTCGCTTCATCTTAATCGGGCGTTTTGTTGGATTTATACAGAAAAGTATAACAAATAGATTCCGTACAGCTATTTAAATTTTAGCAGTCTTTCTAAACATCCTTCTATTTCTATTTCAGCTTCCTCCTAATCGTTTTGTAGATATGTAATTGGGGAGACAATATACAAATAACTCAGATAAAACTGAAAATGAAATAATAACCACCTGCGTGGAAAAAAAAAAACAAGTTTAATCCTATATTTCTGAACGACCATCAGCTAGTTAAAATGACTCGAGGATCTAAAAATCAAAAGACTTTTGATGCTATGAAGGAAATTTGCTTTTTAACAAGCTAGTCTCGAATATCAAAGCATATCCTCTGATCTCGCTGAAAAAAAAAATTTTTTAGAAAAATTTAATCAGATCTTTTCTGACGTCCAAAATATTTGAGGAAGGATAAAATTATATATTTTGCTTTTTCTGTACTACGTGATTAAATGAAAAGAACAGAAGATTGGCGCAGGAGGATATAAATTGTAATAATAAACGTGCAAGTGATGAGTCTAACCGCTCTCTTAAAGTATTTCATTTATGTGGTGCTGTGGACATAATTCTTTTATTTGAGGTTTTTTCACTTTTTAAAGATATTCGGCAGGCCACATCGCTGTATGTATTATAACTACCAGTTATTCTTGGGGACTCTGTTAAGGACGTGCGCTTTGTACCAGTGAAAATTAACGTAAACTTAGATGTATGCGGAGTTCAGCAGATAGGTCCAGTTACAAATTTTTGTCATATCGGAAACTTTCTCAGAACGCCTTTAAAGAACGATTTTTGCAGTTTATGAGAGGAATATAAATAAATGTTAAAGTACGAGAATTATTGACAAATCCAAAGATTAAAAACCATGAAGAACGTCCCACTTAAGATTAATGATACTAAAAAAAAACGAATATTGGTGAACAAATATATTTAAGAAATCCACAAGCGGTTTCGGAGCGGCATGATCCCGCCTTCAGTGTGTCTCCACACTGCAGAGGGAGCATGACGCTCCGCAACTGAATGTGGATTTTTAGAAATATATTTGTCCTCCAATTTGTGATTTTTGTGAAACTTCAAAGCTTGATACTGATCTATTATCATTATTGATACTGATCTTAAAAACATTCCAGGTGTTTATGGGCGAGTCCTGATACAAAGTCTGCCATGTGCTTCAAGCACATTAGAATCAATAAACCAATTCCCTCACCTATCGTTATTCCTAGGTCTGCTGTGTTAATTTTCCATAATGGACAACCACCAGCATATCTCATTTGTGGAGAATTAAGACATATGTCACTAGAACGCAGTGAAAATTCTCTTTATAAAATCATTTTTTTACTCCATCGATTACTCAAAGTCTGTCAGCTATTCAAAGTGAACAAGAATTAACATCGGACAATAGCGAAGTAAACTCCAATGAAATAGCAATAATCGCGATACTGATAATAAAAAAATACACAATTTCTTATCAATGCAAAATAAATTAGAAAAACAAAGGAGAATATTGATAAAAATAAGAGCTCTCATTGTTACTTAGGTTTGTAAGTAAGTGAATGAAAAAGATTCTGTTTAAACATACGCTACTTATTATTGTTCATGGCCATTTCCAAGAGACTGCAATGTTCCTCTCAATTACCTTAATATTGAGAGCTGTTCCTGGCATGGTGGACATTTAATGAAGCCATTTATTCAATGGGATTGTGGTTTTCACCGTATATACTCTCTCTCTCTCTCTCTCTCTCTCTCTCTCTCTCTCTCTCTCTCTCTCTGACAAACATTCCTCCCTCCGCAATGTTTTAGCGAGGAATTCCGAACATTATCGCAGACTGAAATGAAGGCGGGCGGTGAAACTTTAATCACTTCATTGGCCTCGGAAGCCGGAAATTGGAACACGAAACTCTGCCACAGTTCTGAGAAGAGGTACGTTAATAAACGATACTGATGGCCGGTGATGCCCTAACAGGTTTTCAGTGTTAGGCGTTAGCCGTTCGTTTCAAAGGATTTGGAACTGCCTTCTCTCTTTGCCGTTATGACAGGAGGAGGTCAAGTTCTCCTAATTGAACAAAATCGTTTGTTACCTGGTGGCTCTTCCTGTACGAGGAGTCCATTGTCTGTTCGGCAGGATTTTGTTGGAGAGCACTGCGGCATAACGAGAGAGAGAGAGAGAGAGAGAGAGAGAGAGAGAGAGAGAGAAAATCTTATTTAAGGCTCATTACTCTACTGTGACCGGAAACAATAAGTGAAAATCCACGATTATGTGTATGAGGAAAATTGTATTTTGAAAAAATAAAAGTCAAAATAATAATTATAATAATAAAAATTTTTTTACTTGTATTATATAGAAATGCAGTTTTCATCATATACATAACTGAGGATTTTCTGTTATAAAATCTTATTGTCCAAGGACTGATGCTCTTGTTACAAACAAGGTGATATATTGTGGAGTTAATTCCACCCTATAAAAACGGTCGGCGCGTGAAATCTCTGTGGCCACTAAAACTGCTTCTATATATTATCGTCTTACTTCCTCCTTATCCTTATTTTCTCAAAGGCTTTTGGGAGTTTTATGTGACAAGCCTGATATATCTATGAGGTAAGATATTTCTTAAGACCCAAATCTCTCTCTATAGGTTTGTATTTGCTTTCTTCGTTCTTCATTGTCTCGATGAAATCCCATCTTACTTCAAATGCAGATGAGTTATATCTTTTGTTTGATCGTATCTTCAAAAAGTTTATAAGTCCCTTCAGTCTTAATATGTTGGGGTAACGTATGTTAATACATTTTTACAATAACTTGTTATCTTTCCAGTTCCACTTAGATATAAAGATGACCATGTGAATTTGTTTGTCTTTTGAGCACACACTTTGACTAACGAAATCCCTGATTTTCTTTAATCCTTATTTATTTTCTTTATTTCTCTTTCTTGGTGTCTATCTCTTTTTTTACCTTTTAAACATAAGTAACTCTGGTGGTATTTGGCGGGTTGTCAAAATTTAGCCGAGATGTATAACCAAAAACTTTTAGCAAATCGTTCTGTGTTGCTAAATAAACACGAGAAATATCCCAGAGGGGGCATAGACGTCTAGGAAAAGTTCACTGGGTTGCCATTCCAGCTTTTTTTCTTCTTTTTTTTTTTTAGCCCTTATCTATTCGTCTGGCAAATCTTTTTCTCCCGAGAACCAATTTAATTTTGTCTTCGAACTCTCCAGAGGTATTCTGATGAGGTTTTGGTTTTTTCCTGACTAGGCGAAAGGTCTGTCATGAATAAATCAACTTACCCTTTGCTGATTTTTCCTTTTGGGAACAAGAAAAAAGATTTGGCTCTCTCGTCTCCGGTGTTTTTGTAATCTCATGTGCGTATGGAGACACATTTTATTCGAAAGGGGAATGAGATTGGACGAAACAGCCAATATCAAGAGGATTCCCACCGTGGAAATAAGAGGTTACAATTTACATGGCATAATTCTCTCCTTAATCATCATACTCCTTAAAGAAATATTGCCACTAAAACAGAAAATGTTGAACAGCTAAAAGATCTCCAACTTCCGAAGTTAGTTTGGCTGAAGTAAGATTATATAATTAAATGGATAATGAAGTAGGTATCTGTAACATATGTTTATGGCATTACGTAGCTCTTTGCTTGTTCGCAGTCAATTATCTACACATCAGTGTTCAAATAAATGATTATAAAAGGTATAATCTTGAAAATTTTCAGTGATTTCGCACTACTAAAATTCCAGAAAAAAATGTTTCGGATTATTGATCAAATTGGAAACTGTTCATTGAAACATCCGTGAGCAACCGAGAGAGGAAAACTGTTTTCCCCTGAATAGCAACGATATTCCACACAGATATCCAGGGAACAACTCGGAAATTAGAGTACCTTCCTGCATCATATATTCGGACATACAGCAAAACAACAAACTCGTAGTTTTTTAATACGCTGTAATCGAAATTCGTTTTTATATTGACTCCGAACTTAATGACAAATGCTGAGAACAAAAAAATGCTTGACATTCTTTTTTATAGACTCCGAACTTAATAGCAAATGCTGAGAACAAAAAATGCTCGAAATTCTTTTTTATAAAGACTCCGAACTTAACGGCAAATGCTGAGACCAAAAAATGCCCGTCATTCTTTTTTACAAAGACTCCGAACTTAATGGCAAATGCTGAGACCAAAAACTCCTCGACATTCTTTTTACAAAGACTCCGAACTTAATGGCAAATGCTGAGAACAAAAAATTGCTCGAAATTCTTTTTCATAAAGACTCCGAACTTAATGGCAAATGCCGAGACCAAAAAATGCTCGACATTCGTTTTTATAAAGACTCCGAACTTAATGGCAAAAGCTGCAAACAAAAAATGCTCGAAATTCCTTTTATAAAGACTCCGAACTTAATGGCAAATGCTGAGAACAAAAATTGCTCGATTTTCTTTTTTACAAACACTCCGAACTTAATGGCAAATACTGAGATAAAAAAATGCCCGAAATTCCTTTTATAAAGACTCCGAACTTAATGCCAAAAGCTGTGAGCAAAAAAATGCTCGAAATTCTTTTTTATAAAGACTCCGAGCTTCATGGCAAATGCTGTGAACAAAAAATGCTCCACATTCCTTTTTAAAGACTCCGTACTTAATGGCAAATGCTCAGACCAAAAAACGCTCGAAATTCCCTTTTATATAGACTGAACTTAAAGGCAAATGCTGAGAACAAAAAATATTCGAAATTCTTTTTTAAAAAGACTCCGAACTTAATGGCAAATACTGAGAACGAAAAATCCTCGACATTCTTTTTTATAAAGGCTCGGAACTTAATGGCAAATGCTGAGAACAAAAATGCTCGAAATTCCTTTTTATATAGACCGAACTTAATGGCAAATGCTAAGAACAAGAAATATTCGAAATCCGTTTTTATAAAGACTCCGAACTTAATAGCAAATGCTGAGAACAAAAAATGCTCGACATTCTTTTTTATAAAGACTCGAACTTAATGGCAAATGCTGAGAACAAAAAATGCTCGAAATTCCTTTTTATAAAGACTCCGAACTTAATGGCAAATGCTGAGAACAAAAAATGCTCGAAATTCTTTTTTATAAAGACTCCGAACTTAATGTCAAATGCTGAGAATAAAAAAATGCTCGAAATTCCTTTTTATAAAGACCGAGCTTAATGGCAAATGCTGAGAACAAAAAATGCTGGAAATTCCTTTTTATAAAGACTCCGAATTTAATGGCAAATGCTGAGAACAAAAAATATTCGAAATTCCTTTTAATAAAGACTCCGAACTTGATGGCAAATGCCGAGAACAAAAAATACTCGAAATTCCTTTTATATAAGGTGTTTCGAAATTAGAGGCCCCTTAATGGAACAAATGGAAAGTTACGTTTTCTGAAGCAAAAAATGCTAAGTTTCTAAATTTTTCATTTTACATTTCTTGTATTGACTGAAATGAGGTTAGATACAGCCATGGCTAACGACTCGGAGGAAATCAGGTGGATTGACCGAATAACGACTGCTGAACTCAATGGCAAAAAGAGATGCTGAGAACAAAAATGCTTGAGAAAAGAAAATCTTTTTATAAGACTCATAGCTGAACTTAATGGCAAAGAAGAGAAGTTATAGTACTGAATATCAAGAACAAAATTGCTCAAATTCTTTTTATAAAGCAACAGAGAGAAGGCTGTGCTGAACTTAGTGGCAAATGCTGAGAACAAAAATGAATTCTTCATGTACACAGTCAGAAAGAAATTCATTTTGATATCAGGGATGACGTGCGCTATAAAGACTTTCCTGAACTTAACGGCAAATGCTGAGAACAAAAAGTGCCCGAAATTCCTTTTTATATAGACTGAACTTAATGGCAAATGCTGAGAACAAAAAATATTCGAAACTCCTTTTTACAAAGACTCCGAACTGAATGGTAAATGCTGAGTATCTTAAAGGATCGTGTTGAACAAAAAATACTCGAACATTCCTTTTTATAAAGACTCAGTTTTTTTGCCAACTTAATGGCAAATGCTGAGAATAACAAAAATGCTCAGAAAAACTTCCCTTTTATTTTGTTTTTGACCATACAATTTAATGGCAAATGCTGGCAAATGCTAAGAACAAAAAATATTCGAAATTCCTTTTCTATAGACTCTGAACTTAATGGCAAATGCTGAGAATAACAAAAAATGCAAAGAATACGGTTGAAATTGAAGAATCTTAAATACATTTAGAATAAAAATAAATTAACAGTGTGCTTGTTCAAAATATGGAGGTTCCCAATTTGGCCATCTTAGATGATGATCAACCATATGTTTTTGTTCTTGGTTTAAAATTACTAATATAATTCCCCTTCATCAATATTTTGTTAAATTTCTAATAACGATTAAGTAGATTATAATCCGACATATATGAATATAATCAGATGTTTCTTCAAAGAATTATTTTTAAAAAAATAACGATTCACAGTAGTGTCTCTATCTTTGTCACAGGGACTGATATAATCTTACAGTCCCTGTCCATAATTATGAACAGAAACACTTGCTAAAACTATATCCGGCAAATCATCAAGATAACGAGTAGGCTCCCTCGCTAACTCAGGCCAGTTAGAATAAAGAAAAATTCTCAAGTAGACGGTCAACGCCGCTCTTAAGCCTATTCTGTCACTCTCGGATACAAACAGCGTGATAGGAAATAAATGCTATTATGCTTAAGATAGAGGTCGCACTGATACACATAGCAATAACTACTACTATTACTACTACTATTATTATTGTTATTATTATTGTTATCCCATCCTGTATGGGTAACTCTGTACATTTTATTTTCTTTTCATAAATAAAGACGATGTAGTTATCGTTTCATGCCTTAGTTATTATTATCACTATTAATATTCGCCTCGTAATTTCAGGATTATTATTAGTATTATTGCTATCATTATTATTATCATTGCAAGTCTGGTGTCGGTGCAATTGGGAGGCTCCATAAACCGCCCTTTCAATTATACTCAGCGTAACTGGAGGGAGGGAATGTGTGCACCGCTATTACTGACAGCCGAGTCGTATCAGATGCCATTAGGAGCCGCCTCTGTCTGGCTGTGTCTTGCCCTTTGTATCGTGGTTCTTCATTGTCTTGGGTACAAGTTCCCTTGCTTGTGGAAGCACTCATGCATTTCTTCGTATTATTCTGCTTCGTTTCTTGTTATGCTTGTATTTTTATTATTACTACTCTTATTCAGAAGATGAACCCTATTCATTTGCAACAAGCCCACTGGGGCAATTGATCTGAAATTCAAGCCTGCAAAGAATATGGTGTTCAGTTGAAAGAAGTAACAGAAGGTAAAAGAAAATACAGAAAAAAGAGACGAGTTGTTAGAAAAGAAAAAATAAATTAACAAATTGATAAATAAATAAATGGAGAAAAATGTAAGTAAATTATTGAAATACAAGGAGAATTGTTTTAGGGTAGAAATGTGTTGCATCTGCGCTTGAACTCTTGAGGCTCCAAATGCACGACATCCTCAGGGAGGCTGTTCCACAGTCCAACGGTGTCAGGAATAAAGGACCTCTGGAACTGAGAAGTTGACAGCGAGACACATTTACTGCATATTGATGCTGCTGTTCAGCGAATCTGGTTGCTCTCAGCTGTAAAAAAAATGAGGATAAGAGATCAATTGCAAGTGTAACAGATCTCTGTTAGAATACAACTTATGAAAAATTTACAAAAAAGATGAAAAAACCGCGGTTGGTTTCGGGATTATCGAGGTAATATGTGACTCTCCTTTGCCATCATTTTCACTTATCTTGCCGTAAATAATATTGTT
>NC_089744.1:70765081-70797581 GCF_040412425.1 Macrobrachium rosenbergii | reverse complement strand
ATATATATATATATATATATATATATATATATATATATATATATATATATATATATATATATATATATATGTGTGTGTGTGTGTGTGTGTGTGTGTGTGTGTGTGTGTGTCATAGAAAGACAAACTGAGTGTATGTACGAGACACTAAGAATTAGTTTGCAAATTAGTAATAGTTAATAAATCGTAATAAATTTTCTTTTACTTCAAATTAGCTGCTTAAAATCTACAACTGCTGATTCTCACGTAATCTTCTTTTTAGAGATAGTATACTCATTAGTACATACAGACAACAAAATCAACATCATTGATTGGGTATGTCAATAAAGTTTATTTTACCTATTCGCAATATAATTTAAAGTAAAAAAAACCAGTGGGCTAGTGTTATGGTACACTGATCAGTAATATTCTAAGCTTTAACCCTCGCTTCAAGAAACAATAAAAAAGTACTAATTTATTGGCGACGCTCACAGGGGTATACAAAACGTATTGCAAAGCTTAGACTGGTCATTACATTATAAACTCAAACATATCTTACGAAGGTATTTTGCAACACTCAACAAAACAATAACAATCATTTACCATTATAAAGTCTTGGTGCATGTTGCCTATGGCAGAAACTAAGCCCAACAAAGTACATTTGATTATGAACACTACATGACGAATAGTAACCGCAAAAAAAAAATCAAATGTCAATGATACTGACATAACTGAGCTTCTGTCATTTTCCAATCTTTAAACTAAATACCGCGTTGTAAAACGACAACTTTTTTTGGAGGGTGTGTTGGGAAACAAATGCCTGACGCAAGTCAATTTTAATGGTGGCTCAGTTTGTCTTTCAGTTTCAAATATCAATTAGAATGAAATATGCCAGAGCTAAGCGCTGAACGACAAATATGATTTTCAAGATACCCATATTTGCATCAGCCGTTCCTGTCGTATGTGTCTTTATCTTTTTTTTTTTTTTTTTTTTGTCAGTAAAAGCGTCGAGAAAACAATTACGAGATCAATATCGTGGAACTATAGACGCCAATATGCAACTAACATTTAATACTGACACTTCTTTTTACCCATGTCAAACCAACGACATAGAAGTGAATTTATTTACTGGTGAATTGTTAGGGACTTTCATTCGCACCCTATGTTTAGCTTTTTCTTGGTAAAAGATACATACACATACACACAGCATACACACACACACATATATACATATTAAAAATGGCTACAATAACCGTTCAAACAAGGGTTTTGATACATTTTATTGTAACTTTATTCATTCTCAGCTTCTGGAGAAATTTAACTGGTCTATGCTCTTCATTCCCAGTATCCTCAGAGATGCACACGCTTAGATCGGTAGATTTCGGTATCCACACTTTTCATGCTCTGAATGAAAAACTACTAGGACAGGTGTAAAGGACAAATTTAGTGTGTCATTTATAGCAAAAGGTGTGAAACTAAGGAATTTTGGGAAAGGCTGAAATAAGATCGACTATACACAAGTTTCGCAGATGTTCTGAGCCACAGCAAACGATACAGTGATCGATTACCTTGCAGCACTCATTTGGAAGGAAAGACACATCCATTAAAATTCATTTCTGGAACAGAATCGAGAACACAGCCTCCAGAAAAGCAGAAAACCCTCAAAGAACTTAGCAAACAGAAATTATCACCGCAAAGAACGACTCAGTAACCATTAAAAACACTATAATTTTAGGAACCATCCCATCGTCCTCACCTGGAGCCTTAGGCCTAACCTCGTCCCTTTACCTTCGCCTGTCCAACCTTCCTCTGAGCCTTTCACCGAACACTTTAGCCATCCTTTTGGAGCCCTGCAGGGATTAAAACGGTGAAATTATCATAACACCTATGATATTCAAAATTCTTTCGGCATTTGTGGAATAGAAATGAGAGAGAACAGCTTTGGAGTCAACAACGACCAAATAATATTAATAGACTCTGCCTTGGCCAAATACCTAAAGTTCCTCTTTTTCACTGAATATTTTTTCTTTCCTCTTCGATCTCCTGTTACTTAAAGACCAAAACCATCGAATTATAGCAATTTTTAACTGGATTAGTTTTCCCGAAAAGTATATTGGATTTTTCTCCTAACCTTGGAAAGTGAAAATTGGGCAAAGTCTCTTAGATATTCCATTTTTACCTCAAATAGATTTCATTTCCCTCCCATTTTCTGTTTCTCTTTCAGTAAGGGATGAAAAATACTTAACAGTCGCTTAACTACTCCTTAAGCTTCATTGAACCTTTATGAATATTTTCATTTTCTCCTGTCTTCTATTTATTTTCTTCCCCGCCTTCTCCTACTACAACAGAGACCTAATGCTAATGTATTCCTCTCTGACTAAGAGTACTGAAAGGTTTAAAATGGTTCCAAATCCTTCATCAACGAGTTGGTTTAAGAACAAGAGCCCTTGACCTTTTAATGCTGGTTTACTCTAAAACAACATCAACGTCGAATATAGATTCAAATTTACATTTCCACGGTACATTCCAGTTTTCGATTTAAATAAAAAAGAAAATAAACGCAAATGTACAGAATAAAACTGAATTCCTATCTCGTTTGAGTTACTTTCTTCAATTTTCGCCTCCCACAGAACGTTAATCTACGACCTCCTCCTTCAAAGAGTCTTTTTGGCGTTTCAAAAAAAAAGTTTTTGTATAAAAAGAGAAACGTTCATTTTTATCGCTGGAATCGGCGGATCCATTCACAGAAGAGCTATCAAGCGGCTCCCTGGCCGCCACGTGACGAAAAGAAGTTTGCTCCGGGCGCGGGATCCATTTGATGCGCCGCCTTTGTCTAAGCTTTCTTTGTGTGAGCAGGAAACATTTTAGGTCGTGGTGGTGCTTCATTACTCTTTCAGAGAGCCACGTTCACACAGTTATGAAAAAAAGCAAAAGACATCATTTAGAATCACTAAAACATTAAGGTGTTAAAGTACAATGGGAGGGAAACCTTTTTATTAGTTTAACATTAAATAAAGCTAATGGTCCTTTTTAGTCAAAATCAGGGATGCAAAAATATTGAAAATTCTGGTCGAAACAACCAAAAGACGCGTTGGGATATTACTCAGAATTGCTTAATCATTAAGGTCTGAAAATACATTCGGGAGGAAACCTTTTCATTAATTCAACGCTAAATAAATCTACTGGTCTTTTATAGTCAAGATAAGGAAGGCAAGAAGAAAAAAAAATCAGGTTTTGTTATAGTCGTGGGAAAAAACAAAAGGCGAGTTTAGATATTATTTAGAATAACTAAAACATTATTGCGTCAAAGCACAGTACATTCGCCAGGAAACTTGTTTATTGATTTAACTCTCAACAATGTTAACGATCTTTTATAGTCAAAGTCAGAGAGGCAATTCTCAGAGGTAAGACTAAATAACTCTCGATTAGATAGGAAACCCGAGATTTGATTAATGTTTTATTTTCAGTTTTGCAACTTAAAACATAATTCAGTTTAAGCACACAGGATCTTTTATGTTGTGCTTATGGTTGAATAATGCAGTGTCTACTGCTTGTAGCTTGTTCAGATTCTTTAACGCAGCAGATAAGAAGAATACTTTGAAATATATATACACACACATAAACACACACACACACACACACACACACACACACACACACACACACATATATATATATATATATATATATATATATATATATATATATATATATATATATATATATATATATATATATATATATATATATATTATATATATATATAAATATATATATTTATATGTATGTGTGTTGTTTGTGTGGTTGTGTGTGTGTATGCATAATGTATGTAAATTCAATGGACACACATAATAAACTCTTATCTTTGTAATTTCCTTTTTTCTTATTGATACATTTCTACCTAAAAACCTTTAAATCCAAATTCGGTAACGAAATGAAAAAGAAGCTGCTCCTAAACAGTCAATACCGAGAGCAGATCCTGGATTCAGTGCTACACCTTCATTCGATGGCACTAACAAATTTCTTCCGTCACTCTCAAACTTTCAAACAACTTTCTGGTATCAAACACTTGATCCGCAACCCCACTTTCTTGTTTAACCCACATTTATCACTCCCTCCCCCCTTCACCCCTAAAACACAATCCCTCCATTAGTCCCCCACCAGCCGCGCACAAAGTAATAAACTAAATAAATAATCAGATTTTTCGTCCATTCCTTTCTGAATTTTTATCCTCATCCAGACATATGTAATATACTTTTGGCATCCAGTGACACTCGTCAACACCATAATTTTTCCCTTACAATCATATTAGCTCCGGGTGCCTTTTCATTATTCAGCCTTTTAACTGGCTGTTTCACCTCCTCAAAAGTCTTTTCCACAAGGGCATTCTCAAGGTCACATCACCTCCTTCAGCTTTTGCATTATTCAGATCTATAAGCCCCTATCCACCAAATTCGACAAATATTCTTCAAAATCTGCATCCCATCTTCTGAGAGATTCTTTGCATTTTCATATTTTATTCTAGATCCATTTGCCCATTAACCCTCGCCTTCGCGTTTCCATTCCTCTAGAAAAACGTTTTTTTTTTATGTCATTTGTTTAGATTTGCCTTTTAAATAGGTATTTTTCCCTAAGTTTTGTTTTCAGAAACGTTAATTACGACTGCTGTACTCTTTATTCCTATCAGTCAACTGCTCCTTCAAAAATCAGTCCTTTCTTTCTCCATCCCGTTTTTAAGAGCTTTTCATCTACGTCCTACTTGCCTATAAACAAACAGCACCTCGGTCACATCACGACCTTATTCTTAAAATTTTATAAAACTTCCAATACTTATCTTTCATGGCGTTTTATAAGGGTAACGTATTTCATAAATAAATAAATATATATATATATATATATATATATATATATATATATATATATATATATATATATATATATATATATATATATATATATACATGTGTGTGTGTGTGTGTATGTACTGTATATATATATATATATATATATATATATATATATATATATATATATATATATATATATAATAAATTTATGTCTGTAGTGAGAAAGCTAAACAGACAGACTTACGGCCAAAGGGACAAAAATATAGAGGAGAGAGACAGACAGACAGACAGACAGAGACAGAGACAGAGCGGTTAGGTCGACATATATATATGTATATATATACCGTATGTATATGTATATTTATATATATACATATATATGTATGTATGTATGTATATGTGTTCCAGCATGTACCCAGGAACTCATCCACACTGTATTGGGGTGAGGTTAGACTAAATCATTCAAGGTGCTTCGAGCTTGATTTTCCTTACTGGATGTTGGGGTGTCTTCGTTCGGCCTTCGTTTAAGATTAAATCAAGGGTTTGCAGAGAACCGCGTATCCAAATAGTGTAAAGAAATCGAGACAAGGTCAATATAGCTGCTATGAATAGTTATATTTATTTTTATATTCTGAATTTACGAGCACATGCTGTATAACGGGCAAAATTCTGGTATTTAAGACGTATGTTAGAGTTAGGCAAAATCTGGAAAGATTTAAATATTAACTTACATTTATTTCATTATCTATAAATCACAATAGGCATTCAAACTGAACTGCGTCATTTTCTAAATATTTTAAAACATACTGTTGCACAATTCTAAAAATATTTTGAAACATTCTTATCGATTCAGAGTCTGAAGTTGTTTATCCCTTCAGCCATTGTCCTTAGTCTGTCAGCTTAAACATCGTACCCAAAGTATCCCCACGCGAAATAATCTAAAGGAGACAATTCTGGAAATTTGGATTCCCATTCTTTTATCCACTGTCTTTCCAATACATTTTCCCGCAAATTGTTTCCTTTAGAAATCCACGAACAGCCATTGAGAAATGGGTTAGAGTCCCATCTTCTTGAACCCACATAATTCTCCGATTTCCTAATGACACGTCATTTGATCTAGGCATGAGGATATTTGTTAACATATTGGAGCTGTGATTCACCAGTTAGTGTCAGGGAAAAGGAATGGACCAATTATCGTAATTCCCCAAAGAGCGACCCATACTATAATTCTAGGATACGTTATATGCGTCCTTTCAACTCATTTTGGATTTCTAAAAAAGATCTGTATGTCATAAAAACTTATCATAGGACATGGTATGTTTTTCTAACTGTTTATGAAGCGTAAACCTCTGACAATGCTTTGCACGAATGTCTCCATCATTTTAATTCCATAATGACGTGACCTTATATTGAAGAAAATTATATATATACAGTATATATATACATATATATATGTATATATATATATGTGTGTGTATGTATATACAGTATACATACATGCATGTATGTATATATATATATATATATATATATATATATATATATATATATATATATATATATATATATATATATTTATATATATATATATATATATATATATATATATATATATATATATATATATATATATATATATATATATATATATATATATATATATATATAGTTAGAGAAATTCATAGATAGAGCGTGTGTGTGCGTGTGTGGACATGCTCAAATGCATCCAAAACTTACGCATTTTATATACAAATAGTGAAAATAACCGAAGTATTCAAACAAGACGCAGAATCACATGGCAGTAACAAAAACAAATAAGAAAAATAATGTAAAAATCATAAATTCATAAAACTTCTGCGCCGCCAAAAGTCAGATCACTCGTTTAAGTGCGTGAAATACTTCCTTAAAAGAAACTCCAAGAAAGCGGCGCTAAAAGAAATAACTAGACAAAGAAAAGGCAATATTTCTTCATCGATCTGGAGAAATCGTTTGGCGTCGGATTCACTCTCGTCGTATTGCCAGATCTGGATCTCTTTATCGGCTCAGTTGATGCAGGTCACTGCATCTCCGAAGTGACAGCATCTGAGAGGGAAGCGAGAATCATTGCTGGTACCAATGCAGAGAGTAAATATAAGATGTTCATAGAGGTAACTTCTTCGGAAGATTGGTATAGTGGTTGGCAGTATGTACAGGACTTGAACTCGTATTTAGGTATAGGCCTAGTGATAGAATAGACTTGGTAGAATTCATAGGAACACGTCAAAGAATACAAAGAATTTATTCAAGAACCATTTAATTTTGCTGACATTGTAGTCTGTGTCCTTTTTTTGAAAGAAGCTAAATATTCCATTACATTTTTTTCACTAAATTTTTTTTCAACATAAAACTCTTCTTTCCCTCCTTTCATTACCGTCTCCATTTCCGGTTGAATATTCACTCTACGTCTCCAACTTTAATATTGACTTCTCTCTCTCTCTCTCTCTCTCTCTCTCTCTCTCTCTCTCTCTTTGCTTTCACCACACTATCAGTCTCTCTCTCTCTTTCTGTTCTGTCATGTTAATCTATCTGTTTGTATGTATGTATGTATATTTATCTTCAGTTGTCCCTAACTATTTATTCTTTCCGTTATCATTGTTACCTCTCTCTCTCTCTCTCTCTCTCTCTCTCTCTCTCTCTCTCTCTCTCTCTCTCTCTCTCTTCTTTCTATTAATTAATCACCTTCTTTCCGCTATCTATTTGTATCTTCTGGGCCCAATTATTCACTCTTTCTTTCAGCTGTTAATATTAAATCTCTCTCTCTCTTCTTCTTCTTCTTCTTCTTCTTCTTCTTCTTCTTCTTCTTCTTCTTAGCAAATAAACTTATCTCTCTTATAACTCTTTGTTCAGTTCGTTGAATAACAAAAACTGCATTCCAATAAAGGTATCTCTCTTTGTGCAAGAATATGGCACCAGAGAAATTAAAATCAGTCCGCCTGTATATGACCTTGTTTCCATATTTGTCTGCCTCTCTCTCTCTCTCTCTCTCTCTCT
This sequence comes from Macrobrachium rosenbergii, assembly GCF_040412425.1. Taxonomy (NCBI): domain Eukaryota; kingdom Metazoa; phylum Arthropoda; class Malacostraca; order Decapoda; family Palaemonidae; genus Macrobrachium; species Macrobrachium rosenbergii. The sequence continues at coordinate 70,789,728 of NC_089744.1, read as the reverse complement.
CTCTCTGAAGATAATGATACAGAAATAAGAGATGAGAATATTGAATACTTATCGGATATAGATATTACAGAAGCCGATATTGTGCAGGCTATTAATGAAATTAAAAATGGATCGCAGCAGAACCAGATGGCGTACCTGCCATATTGTTAAAGAAAGTGGTTCATTCAATCGCAAAGCCGCTAGCAATATTATTAAGACAAAGTATAGATACAGGCAAGATTTATGAGCATAAATTAGCATATATTACTCCTACTTTCAAAAGTGGTTCAAGACTAGAGGCAAGTAATTATAGGCCTGTGAGTCTGACATCTCATATTATGAAAGTTTATGAAAGGGTAATGAAAAAAAATATAATGAAACATTTAATGAAAAATAGATTTTTCAATATAGGACAACATGGTTTTGTACCTGGAAGAAGTACACAAACCCAACTGTTAGTCCACCATAAAAGCATATATAAAAATATGATAAATGAAAAAGATACAGATGTGGTTTACCTAGACTTTGCAAAAGCTTTTGACAAGGTAGATCATAATATATTAGCGAAAAAATTAGAAAACATAACATTGTTGACAAAGTAGGAAGATGGATAAAAGAATTTTTGCAAAACAGAAAACAGATAGTGATTGCAAACGATGAGAAATCGGATGAAGCTACGGTAATATCCGGTGTACCACAAGGTACAGTGTTAGCTGCATTGCTGTTTGTGATTATGATTGCAGACATAGACAGTAATGTTAAGGACTCAGTAGTAAGAAGTTTTGCAGATGACACAAGAATAAGTAGAGAAATTGCTTGTAATGAAAATAGGAACTCGCTACAAAGAGACCTAAACAAAATATATAAATGGGCAGAGATAAATAGGATGGTATTTAACTCTGATAAATTTGAATCAATGAACTACGGTGATTAAGTAGGAATGCTATATGCATATAAAGGACCTAATAATGAAACAATCACAAACAAGGAAGCAGTTAAAGACCTTGGTGTGATGTTGAATAGGAATATGTTATGCAATGATCAAATAGCAATTCTATTGGCTAAATGCAAAGCAAAAATGGGAATGTTGTTCCGGCACTTCAAAACAAGAAAGGCTGAACACATGATTATGCTTTATAAAACATACGTACGTAGTCCACTTGAATATTGCAATATAATATGGTACCCACACTACCAAAAGGATATTGCACAAATAGAGAGTGTACAAAGGTCATTTACAGCTAGAATAGAAGAAGTTAAGGACCTTGACTACTGGGAAAGACTACAATTCTTAAATTTATATAGTCTTGAAAGGAGAAGAGAACGCTACATGGTAATCCAAGCATGGAAACAGATAGAAGGAATTACCGAAAATATCATGGAGCTAAAAATATCAAAAGAGCAAGCAGAGGTAGATTAATAGTGCCAAAACTATACCAGGAAAACTAAGGAAAGCACACAGGACATTAATCCACCACGCACCAGCATCGATAATGCAGCGTCTATTCAATGCGCTACCAGCTCATCTGAGGAACATAACAGGAGTGAGCGTAGATGTGTTTAAGAATAAGCTCGACAAATATCTAAGATGCGTCCCAGACCATCCAAGACTGGAAGATGCAAAATATACCGGAAGATGCGTTAGCAATTCTCTGGTAGACATCAAAAGTGCCACACACTGAGGGACCTGGGGCAACCCGAACGAACTGTAAGATCTGTAAGGTGTAAGGTAAGGTCTCTCTCCTCTCTTCCATGTGACATTCTCTCGGTGAGACATATTCGTTCTTGGTCTGAATAATCAACCCGATATCACGTGTATAACATACAGTTAGCGAATGACCTATAGCTAGAAGTGTTCGTAAACTGTCGTTGATTAGATTAATGTCAGAATAGTACGATAAACCGTGACTTAGAGATTATTAAAAACTGAATATCATGGAAGTGTCTAGCAACAACAGTGGTAAGAAATGGAGGAACCTTGCTTGCCTTGCAGATTCCAATATAATGAATTGGCAAACAGGGAGCTAGGGTTTCTTATCACTGAAATCAATAACAACTCCAACCAAAAAGATGCAAAAATAATCAAAGACATATTGAAAGGATATGATCCTTCAAACTGGAGCAAGTCTGCAGAAAACATAATGAAAATAATTGAAGGAGTACCAAAGAAATTATAAGTGATTAAAAGACTTATAAAGAAAATTTACATCAATCAACACATTCCAACAAAGAAAATGAATAAGGTGGATATAGTGAATATACTGATTGATGCATCTGGAAAACGAATGCCTAAAACATGTAATCTATTTAATGTATGGTATAGCATTGTAAGTCTACAAAACCTGATCAGGAAATGCTATGCATGCCACGTACCTACTCATCCTACATGTGCAGAAGTCCAGCAAAGTAAAAATAAGGACACAAGAATATTTTGCTCAACATGTCTAGCATGGATAGACAATGTTATTAAATCAAGACTTAATGTGCAAATAGTAGAGGATGAAGAAGATGAGGAAGTGGAAGAAGAGAAAAATTTAAAAAAGTAAATAAGATTGAAGAGATAGAAAAAATAATGAAAACAAAGAATAGGATAAGAGTATGGATGCAGAGAAACTCATAGATTCTACATATGAGGCAATACAGCAGCATACATACGAAGAAATAAATTATGACACGATAACCCAAAATAAAATCCCAAAGAGGTTGTACCCGCATCTTCATACTGATGGGAAAGAGCAAGAAAAAAAAAAGAAAGACAAAGTCTGCACCCTTTTGAAATGAGGGAACTGCAGATTCGGTGAAAGATGTTACTACAAGCATCCCAAGATATGTCACAATTATGAGATTTATGGCAAATGTGCATATCTAGATGGCTATGAGGATGAATGCAGCGATCTACATCCAAAAATATGCAAAAACTTGAGAGAAGGAAAAGGATGTAGGTTCAACAAAAAATGTAGATATATGCATCCTGTAGCCATGAAGAACAAAAATCAAAGTCAAATACATATTAAAAATCAAAGTAAAAATGAAGTAAATAAAGAAAGGAACAAAAAACATGAGATGAAGGGAAAAAGCAAGCCAACACCACGTTATGAAATGTCAGCATCACGATATGCAGCATCAGCACCTAGGTACAGTGCAAAGAACAAGCAATGTATCTACAATGCCAGGGGATGGTACAGATATGGAGATAAATGCAGATACAAACACAAAATGAATAAATATGAAGATGGAAGATCAACTATATTGGAAAAGTTGGATTTTTTAATGTCTGAATTTATGGAAATGAAGAAAAGAACAACATATCAGAACAGGAAAGAGACATGGGAAAATCATTATTATTACCCATATTAGATAATGGGAATAACACACAAACCATCATAGTGATGAATACGCAGGGTTTAGTTTTGAGTAACTCAAAAAGAAAAATAGAGTTCTTAGAAGAACTAACCCAAACCGAAAAAAATAGATATAATGAATATAAGCGAAACCTGGTATTCCCAAGAGACTGGTAATGATGATCAGATAAAGGGTTTCCAAACTTGTAGATCAGATAGAAAAAATAGGAATCAAGGGGGGAACCGCGATATATGGGAGAGACGTAAATCAAGGAAAAATCTGTGAGAAATATAGTAACACATAATGTGAATTAATAGTGGTAGAATTTGAATCTGAAAAATTAGTGAACATCGTAATATACAGACCCCCAAAACTGAAGAGTTTGACATAATAATAGACAAACTGGATGATATATGTAGAAATCACAAAGACTGGACTATACTCCTATCAGGAGACTTTAACTTTCCTTTCACAGATTGGAAAGAACGAATAGGAGATTGTGGTTGTATTTATACATATAAAAAGGAGAGTAATAGTAGCGCAGAAGATAAGAGGCAATTTGAAAAGCTATTAGATATGCTACTAGAACATAACACTCAGCAAATAAATCACCTGCCAACAAGAAAGGATAATATTTTAGACCTAGTATTTGTGAACGAGGTGAATTATGTTAAAGAAATAATAGTGTATAATACGAGTATTTCAGACCATAATGTCATAGAATTAACAGTCCATTCCAAAGCAAGTGAAAACAGAGGCAAGAGACGAAAAAGTGGGAAGGAGATGGAGAATACAATTTCTATAGTAAGAATATAAAATGGTCAGAAATAAATGAAGAATTAAACAGACTTGGAAAACATATTCGTAAGTGATATGTACCGGTAAATACGGATATATTATATAAAATATTAGAGAAAATAGTGGATAAATATATACCGAAGAAGAAAAGTAACCATCAGTCATGCAAACCAAGAGACAGAAGGATCTTGTTCCAGAAAATCAGAAAGTGGAAAAAAGTTCTAGCAAAAGAAAAGAGTGCAGGGAAAGTGATGGAACTAAAAAGTAAGATATAAAAAAGTGCAGAACAAAAGATTATACAATCAAAAGAAAATGAAAAATGGGACTTAAATATCAAGCATAACCCCAAAATATTTTACTCATATGCGAAAAAGATGAATAAAAGAATAGAAGAAATAGGCCCTCCACGAATTGAAGAGCGATTAACGAATGAAAAAAAGTAAATATGCAACATATTAGCAGAAAGATATAAGAGAGAATTTACACCTAGAATTGATAATGAAGATAATGATACAGAAATAAGAGATGAAAATAGTGAATATTTATCGGAAATAGATATTAATGAAGCCGATATTGTGCAGGCTATTAATGAAATTAAAAATGGATCAGCAGCAGGACCAGATGGCGTCCCTGCTATTTTGTTAAAGACAGCAGTTCATTCTAAAGCAAAGCTGCTCGCAATATTATTAAGACAAAGTGTAGATACAGGCAAGATTTATGATGAACATAAATTAGCACATATTACCCCTATTTTCAAAAGTGGATCAAGACTAGAGGCAAGTAATTATAGGCCTGTGAGTCTAACATCACATATTATGAAAGTGTATGAAAGGGTAATGAAGAAAAATATAATGAAACATTTAATAAAAAATAGTTTGTTTAATATAGGACAACATGGTTTTGTACCAGGAAAAAGTACACAAACCCCCAACTGTTAGTCCACCATGAAAACATTTATAAAAATATGATAAACGAAAAAGATACAGATGTGGTTTACCTAGACTTTGCAAAACCTTTTGACAAGGTAAACTATAATATATTAGGAAAAAATTAGAAAACATAATATTGTGGACAAAACAGAAAACAGATAGTGACTGCAAACGATGAGAAATCAGATGAAGCTAAGGTAATATCCAGTGTGCCACAAGGTACGGTGTTAGCTGCATTGCTGTTTGTTATTATGATTGCAGATATAGACAGTATTGTTAAGGACACGGTAGTGAGAAGTTTCGCCGATGACACAAGAATAAGTAGAGAAATTACTCGTGATGAAGATAGGACCTCGCTACAAAGAGACCTAAACAAAATATATGAATGGGCAGAGGTAAATAGGATAGTATTTAACTCTGATAAATTTGAATCAATAAATTATGGTGATAAAGAAGGAGTGCTATATGCATATAGGGGACCTAATAACGAGACAATCACAAATAAGGAAGCAGTTAAAGAGCTTGGTGTGATGTTGAATAGGAATATGTTATGCAATGATCAAATAGCAATACTACTGGCAAAATGCGAAGCAAAAATGGGAATGTTGTTCCGGCACTTCAAAACAAGAAAAGCTGAACACATGATTATGCTTTATAAAACGTATGTACATAGTCCACTTGAATATTGCAATATGATATAGTACCCACACTACCAAAAGGATATTGCACAAATAGAGTGTACAAAGGTCCTTTACAGCTAGAATAGAAGTTAAGGACCTTGACTACTGGGAAAGACTACAATTCTTAAAATTATATAGTCTCGAAAGGAGAAGAGAACGCTACATGATAATACAGGCATGGAAACAGATAGAAGGAATTACCGAAAATATCATGGAGCTAAAAATATCAGAAAGAGCAAGCAGAGGTAGATTAATAGTGCCCAAAACAATACCAGGAAAACTAAGGAAAGCACACAGGACATTAATCCACCACGCACCAGCATCGATAATGCAGCGTCTATTCAATGCGTTACCATCTCATCTGAGGACATATCAGGAGTGAGCGTAGATGTGTTTGAGAATAAGCTCGACAAATATCTAAGCTGCATCCCAGATCATCCAAGACTGGAAGATGCAAAATATACCGGAAGATGCATTAGCAATTCTGTGGTAGACATCAGAGGTGCCTCACACTGAGGGACCTGGGGCAACCCGAACGAACTGTAAGGTCTGTAAGGTAAGGTCTCTCTCTCTCTCTCTCTCTCTCTCTCTCTCTCTCTCTCTCTCTCTCTCTCTCTCTCTCTCTCTCCCTGAATAGCAAGATAAATCTAGTGTGCGTTCCTCAACTAATTCCTTCAAGAGGGAAATTCATTACCTCTAATTAAAGCGGAAAGATGCTTTAGAAAATATGCTGTAATTCCAGCCTCATTTCCATCTCTGGCTTCCTTCAGAGGAAAGAAGTTTATGAGCTCATTTCAGGATTCCTTAAGCGTGACTTTGCATGGCTCAGATATTCATTTCATCGGCATTTTCATTTAAATTCGTTTCGATGGCACCTCTCTCTCTCTCTCTCTCTCTCTCTCTCTCTCTCTCTCTCTCTCTCTCTCTCTCTCTCTCTCTGTCTACTTTGCATTTAACTGTTCGCTCTCAGTAACCATCATTACTCTCTCTCTCTCTCTCTCTCTCTCTCTCTCTCTCTCTCTCTTTCTCTTTTTCTTTTTTTTACTTCTTCTTATTTTCATCTATTAGTACCATCTAATCTCTCTTCCTTCACTAATTTTGCTACTTATCTGCTTGTCTGATATTCTGTCTCTCCCCTGCTCTCTCGCTCGGTAAGTATTAGCGTCTCTGTTTCTGGTTTTTCTAACTTTTCACTCTTACTATCCAACTAATTTTACCCCCTCTCTCTCTCTCTCTCTCTCTCTCTCTCTCTCTCTCTCTCTCATCTTCTGCCCTTAACTATTTTCTTTCTGCCTCTATCTCCCGGCAAGTTAAGGTAGCTCACTGATCCCTAGTTTAAGCCCGGCACTCAGATTAGTTAAATATCCCTGCTACTCGGCCTCAGTGTCTCTGTGAGCAAAAGATGGGGTATTTCGGCAAACCCATAGGTCCACCTGCTGAGTCATCAGCAGCCACTGCCTGGTTCTCCCTGGTCCTAACTTGGATGGAGAAGGGGCTTCGACACTGATCGTATGTGAATGCGTTTATTTTCTAAGACAGTAATGAATTATGTTGAAACATCACCCATCCCACGCTCCGTTAAGGGAGCACGTCATCTTGTATCTTTGTCGCTACAATTCCGTAATTTCACCATTGGCAAAGGAAAGGATACTAGGCTGTCATTTGGAAATGGAGGTCTATTTAAGAAATGAATATATATAGCAACTTTTAACGAATTATGTCTGACAGAGAATGCAATAGTACTAAGAATTCAGATAGTAAAGTAAGAAATTAATTTCGCTGGTATAATAATAATAATAATAATAATAATAATAATAATAATAATAATAATAATAATAATAATAATAATAATAATAATTAAGTAAAGAAACCAGTTTTTAAGTCAATCTCTTTGCAAACAGCGTCCTTCAGATTCCGAAGTAATGCGTCTTCCTAGACGATATTCCTGAAGCATGTTAATTAGACTTTTCGGAATGCTTAGCATTGCTTTTGTGAACGCAAATTCAAATTGCGGGAATTGGACGAGTAATATTATAGTAAATATGCATTACAGCTTAACAACCATGGGTGTGGGTACGCATCTTTATGTGTAAGTGCACTTGTATATGTATGTATGTATGTATATATATATATAAATATATATACACATATATATATATATATATATGTATATATACATATCCTGTATATACTATATCAATTATACATACATTTATATACATATACTACATAATATATATCAATTATATATATATATATTTATATATATATATAATATATATTATACATACATAATATATATATATATGTATATATATATATATATATATATGTATATATATATATATATATATATATATATATATATATATATATTATGTAGTGAACAAGCAGCTTTTACCCCACTGAAAGTTACATTCGCAAAGTAATACTTTATTAATTTTTTTTTTTACAAAACTGAAAGAAAGAATACTAGACGCAAATAGCCCATGAAGAGTTACTGAAGGTGAGAACTTGCGAGGGAACTTGGAAACGACGAAAGTTTGGGGAGTGAGTAAAGACATATTTGAGGAATTATTCTGAACGAGAGAGAGAGAGAGAGAGAGAGAGAGAGAGAGAGAGAGAGAGAGAGAGAGAGAGAGAGAGAACTAATGGGGAACTGGAATCGACGTCTCAGCTTAATTTAATTCAAGTCCGTTCATACGCTACCTTGAATGAATCACTTAGTAATCTCAATCTATTATTTGTGAAAATTTTATGTTAATCTTCCATGAGGATTGATTATTACAGGTATTTTCTTAGTTTCGTGTAAAATGTAATGGTTTATGTGTACAGAATTCTGAATTGCTTCAGTAAGATAATAATTTATTTCTAGGTCTTTTGCAACTTATGAAGACCACCATGTTTTAAATTAAATAATTAATACATTTGAACATATAAACCATATACTGTATAATGAACGTATTAATAGATAAATAAATAAATAATAAGAACCAACAAGCGGCTATGTAATGAAACTATGCGTATGATCGCATTAATAAATAAATAAATAAATACGTGAAATACGTGATGGCTAAATAAGCAAAGGAACGTCTGTTTGAGCGTAACGTCAAGCAAGGAAATTAAACCCAACACTGTTTGAGGTCTCAGTGGTCAGTGGCACTGCCTAAGTTTTGAGAAAGCCTACCATGGACAAATTTTCTACAGGAAAACTCCAGTCAGTTTATCAACTCATAACAGAAAGAACGACACAGATACCCCAATCATTTATGTGAAACATAAAAGAAAAAACGACACAGGTACCTCAGACATTTAATTAAAACTTAACAGAAAAAGACACAGGTACTCCATTCATTTAACTAAAACATAACAGAAAAATCGACACAGGTACTCCAATCAATTTATCAAATCATAACAGAAGGAACGACACATGTACTCCAGTCATTTTATTAAAAATAACAAAGAAACGACACAGGTACTCCAGTCATTTAATTAAAACTTAACAGAAAAAACGAAACAGGTACTCCAGTCATTTAGTTAAAACACAACAGAAAAAACGAAACAGGTACCCCAGTCATTTAATTAAAACTTAACAAAAAAAACGACACAGGTACTCCAATCATTCAATTAAAACTTAACAGAAAGAACTACACAGGTACTCCAATCATTTAGTTAAAACACAACAGAAAAAAACGAAACATGGTACCCCAGTCATTTGATTAAAACTTAACAAAAAAAACGACGCAGGTACTCCAATCATTCAATTAAAACTTAACAGAAAGCACTACACAGGTACTCCAATCATTTAGTTAAAACATAATAAAAAAAAGACACAGTTATTCCGGTCCTTTAATTAAAACATAACAGAAAAAACGATACAGGTACTCCATTAATTTAATCAAAACTTGACAGAAGGAACGACACCCTGGGTTCCCCCAGCCTCCCAGAAAAGAGCAGGGATAAAGTTAACGTAAAGAAACATTAAGCTTTTCGTAAAAGCAGAGCTTCCAGCAGCCGAGAGAGAGAGGTGCAGTCACGTAATCTCCGGACTGGGTGGTCTTCGATTCTGAAAACGGCTCCCCTGGAGTCACCACAGCCTTTTTTTTTTTTTTTCGTTCTCCCGAAGTGATGATGAAACCATTTACCCTCGATTGGACTGCCTGGAAAACGGCATTACGTGTCCGGGAATCGCACAATAAACAAGCGAATGTGCGCGTCCGAGGTGGCGAGGAGAAGTAAACGAACTCTCAGAGAAGAAGAAGAAGAAGAAGAAGAAGAAGAAGAAGAAGAAGGAGAGAAGGTCAGAGAGGGGGAAAGGGAGAAAGAACTGGCAGACAAGAAATGTGTGAAAAATTTTGAAATCCATTTTTTTAATGCTGTTATAGGAAAAATTGGAAAACTTGTATATAAAAATCCCGAAATTGTCTTTCTCATTTTGAACCCAGTTCATTATTGACAAGGAAATGAAACGCAGAAATTATCAAACCTTCAGTAGCAGAAGACATTAAAAATTTAAAAATGGCGTGAAAAATTCAAACCACAAGATTTTCATGAAATTCTATTTAGGAGTATTAACAGCAAATATAATTTTGAATAGATAGAATGGTATGTGGTCAAATATCCAAGAAGAATAAAATACAGGGAATTTATTGAAAAATAGCTCCTTTGTGCTAATAATCTACAAATAGCATAAAAAGTAATATACACTTTATGGAAATCCATAAACTTTAATGTATGAAATTCGGAAAAAATGGCTATGAAAATTTATTCTAGACACAAACTATATGAAGTTTTCATCTAAGCTTTAGCGTTTTCCTCTTGGAGAGAAAACTTGTTTTCATGCACATTTAAAACAAGTGAAAAATACGCCGAAATTTCTTCGGTGCAATCGAGTTTTCTGCACAGCCACTACAGCGTATAATCAAGGCCACCGAAAAAACATCTATCTTTCGGTGGTATCGGTATAATACTGTATGAGCCGCGCCCCATGAAACTTTAACCACGACCCAGTGGTGGCCTAGCATATATCGTTGCCAGAAGTACGATTATGGCTAACTTTAACCTTAAATGAAATCAAAACTACTGAGGCTAGAGGGCTGTAATTTGGTTTGTTTGATGATTGGAGAGTGGATGATCAACGTACCAATTTGCAGCCCTCTGGCCTCAGTAGTTTTTAAGATCGGAGGGCGGACAGAAAAAAGTGCGGACGGACAGACAAAGCCGGCACAACAGTTTTCTTTTACAAAAAACTAAAAAAGTAAAAAATAAATAAAGTATTCATTCCTGCATTTCATGCTGTTGATAAAGGAACGAGTTCTCACCAGAGACGCATCGTAGGAGGATAATGCTGTTCAGAATCGTCCTGAGTATGACGTTGACATTTCAGGTCATGAGTGGAATAAGTATTTTTAAAAAATTATGAATTAAACATATAATTGACAGAACTCTACTAAATAACGTCAATCCATCGTAATTATAATCATGAAAAAAGTCACTTTATGGTTTTCGTAATGAAAATTTGATTGTGTCGGGGATTAGTGGCTGTAATGTTTTCATTAGATAATGCAGAGTTAGTCCAGAGGGATATGTAAGTCCACTGGCGCAGGATGAGAGAAGTTGACAACGTGCGTTACCTTATTTTGCTGGATGAAAATAGGATAGATGATGAAGACTTGTTCAAAGTCTCAACATCATTTAAAACTTCAGAAAGTAGTGGGCTGGCCCGGATTCATTATTTTTACGGAAGACGTCAATACAACGGGACCACAAAAATCTCAAAATGAATTTATCACCAGAAATATCATTTGAAGTATGGGTGTTATAATAGTGTAATCGATGACATAATTTGTACTTAAAGGTTTTGAAAACCTTTAAATAAGCTTTATTTAATGTGTCCAAGATAGAGGTTTGAACCCATAATGTCTCTTATGATCGATGGTTTTAAATTGTATAATTCTTTTTTATCATTTTCTGGTACATAGCATTGCTATATCTGGCTGCTAGCATCAAGATATGTACAGTTCTTCAAACTAACAACCATTTTTGGGAGACTCAAAGATTTTTATTAGAAAAAGGGCCTCTTTGACATTAAGACTGAAAACCAGCACAGTATGGCAAAATAGTTAAAAAGAACAAATTTATTATTCAAGTAATAAATAATGAACAATGATGTTTCACGTAGTATAAAAAATTATATTCACCGACAACGAATGAGGATATACTCATGGCCGGTGAATATTGCTGCTTTCATATACTTCAAATTCCATAGGTGGATACAGAGGATTATCATCCGAACTCTTTCCCACTTTGAAAGACATTCCTGAACCAGCACCATGAGAAAAACGCGGGCAAGATGTGTTTGCATACTAATAATGACACACGAGAAATGTTGAAAATTAGGAACACAACGAGAAAGGTTAAAAGTTCAAGTTTGGTGACCAACCATTGCCGCAAATTATCAGAAGTTAAAAAAAAACAACGTAGACTAAGACTCAGTTATAATGCCAAAATCGTGGCGGTTTATATGCAGTTATGTAAGCGTGCATTTAAAAGCATGCTGTATTTGTTTTCAAAAGTGCGTTTTAATCTTTTCAATATGATTTAAAGCCCCCTCAACTTCTGCAGGACTGAATAGATTAGCCAAGCAAATTATAATAAATTTTTTTGCATTTTCGAAAATAATCCCTCATCCGTGAACTGTGATAAGGCCACAAAAATATTCATAATTAGTTATAATTTCAGTTTTCAAATATTTACTTAATGGTGGTAGGTTGCAACTTGGGTTAAACTCGTGAAAACCTCTCTCTCTCTCTCTCTCTCTCTCTCTCTTAGATAATCCAACAAGATAATGTGGACACATCTACCATTTAGTACAAGAAGGACATTCGTTTATATAATCTGCTATAGGCAGCTCTATAATTTTGAAGCTATAAAGGCAAATAATTTAGCGCTTGGAATATCTTGAATGTATAGAATTAACCTTACCAGGTAGATGCTATTCAAAAGACTCTTTCATAGATATAGAGTTGAAATTAATATCATTTTACATATACTTGGGGTAGATAGATAGATAGATAAATAGATAGATATAACATAAGGTAACTTTCTTTTATAGAATTTTATAAATTTCATCATTACATCAGATAAGGAAGACTCAGAGGCACAGCCATTACATTTCCTATTTCATCAGAAATTATATTTCGAATTTCATCAGAAATTATATTTCATATTTCATCAGAAATTGTATTTCGTTTTCATCAGAAATTATATTTCGTATTCTATCAGAAATTATCTTCACATTTAATCAGAAATTGTATTTCGTATTTCATCAGAAATTATATTTCGTATTTCATCAGAAATTATATTCCGCATTTAATCAGAAATTGTATTTCGAATTTCATCAGAAATTATATTTCGTATTTCATCAGAAACTGTATTTCGTATTTCATCGAAAATTATATCTCGCATTTCTCAGAAATTACATTTCGTATTTCATCAGAAATTACATTTCGCATTTCATCAGAAATTATATTTCGTATTTCATCAGAAATTATATTTCGTATTTAATCAGAAATTATATTTCGTATTTCATCAGAAATTATATATCGTGTTTCATCAGAAATTATATTTTGTATTTCATCAGAATTTATATTTCGCATTTCATCAGAAATTGTGTTTCGAATTTCATCAGAAATTGTATTTCGATTTTCATCAGAAATTGTATTTTGAATTTCATCAGAAATTATACTTCGAATTTCATCAGAAATCACACTTCGTATATCAAGAAAAAGAAATTTGCTGTCAAAGTCTCAATACAGTATACAATGTCACCGAGAAAAGCTTCAGGTGTCAAAAGTGAGATAGTAAATAAGGGAGAGGAGGAGATAATAAAGAATAGAATATAAAGCAGACAAAAAAGAAAAATGATAGTAAGAGCAGAGGAAAAAATAAACCACTTGAAGACGGGAACCAACATCACTCTGGAAAAATAACGACACCTTTAAATGTTCCTGGTGGTTATGGTCTCGCTTCCAGCTGCCTAAATATGACAACATTCTGCGGGCATTTTGACACGTCTCTTTTCATACCCAAGTTACAGGCATGGAAGACACAAATCTTATTTATACGACTGGTTATTTATACGACTCCTAAAGATAGTCAGGTCCGAGAAATCGTACTTTTTTATTTGACATTTTTAGTCTTATTGGTGCGATAGCTGAAATATTTCTGATTCATATGTTTAAAAAACTCTCTCTCTCTCTCTCTCTCTCTCTCTCTCTCTCGAGTCTCTCTTATTTCAGGTCCGAGTACACTTATTTTTAATTCTATGTGTTTGTTTATATTAGTGCGATAGATGAACATTTCCGATTAATTTATTTAAAAGATTCTCTCTCTCTCTCTCTCTCTCTCTCTCTCTCTCTCTCTCTCTCTCTCTCTCTCTCTGACACACTGGCAAAAATTTAACCTACGCACACTACCGCATACCATCCAAAAAGGTTCCGGAAGATTAAATATTATATTTATTTTTAACTGACGTCGGTACTAAAAACGATACGTGTTCATTTTTTTAAATCGTACAGCAGGTAAACGAGGCCAAATGAATGGAAGTAGACCCACGGACGAACAATGTTTCCAGCGCTCGCTTTCGAAAAGGTCAGAGAGAAACAAAACAGTTGTAAGAGAAAAGGTGATCCCATGTAAAGTATTTTTGCATGAGTCTCTGATATTGTTGAAATTTTAGTATAATGTATATATATACATATATGTGTGTATATATACTGTATATATATGCATATATTTATATGTATATATATAATATATATATAATTTATATATATATATATATATATATATATATATATATATATATATATATATATATATATATATATATCTGACCTGATAGGTCAGTCGGTACCAATGTGAGTCAGAAATTTATTTCTGTGAAACACGTGTTTATGTGTTCAATATATGTATATATATATATATATATATATATATATATATATATATATATATATATATATATATATATATATGTATATATTCAACTGTTCCCCTGTTCAACATTATTTATATTATATTCCAACTGTATACATGGAAGGCTTATCAGGATTATTCCCCCACAATTATGTCTATTTTTTACGAGCGTTCGCATTTCCATGAACATGGAAACTTTTCATTACCTGCGCCACAACGCCTCCTCTGCCCTTTACAGACGTTCATTTCCTCATCTTTCCAAGGCTTGTGAATTATACTCTCTTTTCAGCAATGTATCGCCCTTGATTCTCCTTTTTTCTTTGAAAGTGGGGATATGAATGCATGTCACGTACAGCTTTACCTTTATTTTCAAATGTCTCCCATAGGTGTTTCATAGCAAACACGAAACCCTCCTGTTCTCTTCCTCGTCTAATCTGCATTGTTCTTTTATTAATCCTTCTATCATCTCTCTTATTTTCTCAATCAAAATCCTACAATTAATTTAGTAAACTGAATAAGTAATGTTATGCCAAAAGATTCTTGCATCTTCTTTATCACCTTTTCCTCTTATTCAGCGAAACAGAAATTCCTCTCAATCATTCCTTCATAATTTTTCCTTATTATCCACACATGCAGTTTTGGTCCGGTGGATTTACTCATTTTCAGTATTTGTTGAATTTATTAGAAATGCTTGTGGAAGTAACTGTGGAGGATATGTATTTCACAGGTTTCTTGTTGATTCGCTGTTTTCCTCTTGATCTTCATTAAACTCACTTGCCTCAACTATATTTACTACCACTTTCTCACTCCTTCGTCTCCAATTTAAACTTACAATAATATCATATAAACTCATCACCCTCCACACTGCCTCTCTGTTGGTTCTGTCAAGAGATTTTTAGCTGTCGAAACGTTTCTCCTTTTGCTGCCAAACTTTCTCTTAACTGTTTCCCAGCGAACATTTCCTCCACACGCCTTCTTACCTGTCCAACCCACAGTGCTCCCAACCCAAAATAATTGGCCTTGAACTTTGACCTTTGATCTGTGATCTATCTCTCTCAAAAATGAAGCATCTGGAGCAGGGGACAAAACAGCTTTGAGACTCCGTCGGCGGAAGTGTTGATTTGATCTTGGCGTTTCACCTGCTAGGAAATGGAAAGATAGCATCGGTCCAGAAACCGTCCTATTTATTGCAAAATTCAGTATCAACCTTACAAGAAATAAAGTGTTGCCTAACCTATTCTGAAGTAGAGATGCCGAAAAATTTAGCATAAATCAATAAAATCGATTGATCAATCAGTTTATAGATAGATAAGTACATAAATAAATGAATAGATAGATAATTAAATGAATAAATAAAAACGTAAATAAATAAACAGATAAGTAAATAAATAAATCAATAAATAAATAAGCATTAGCCCGCAGAGGAGGAACAGCTGCTTTATCACGTTGCATGCAAGGGATGTGATGAGCTGCATTACATTTGCATCACTGACAAATGTAAATGTAATGCCGCTTATCACACATCACATCCCTTGTAAGCAACGGAATGTCGAATATAAGCAGCTGTTCCTCTCTCTCTCTCTCTCTCTCTCTCTCTCTCTCTCTCTCTCTCTCTCTTAGAAAGCCATATTCATTTTCTTACACGATGTTCCATAAAACTGAAAACGCAATTTCCTGAAGGGTTTTTTTTTTACGTGTTGGAACATTCCAGCTGTCTTTTGAGAATTATTTACCATTTATCGTCTTCGTCTGGCAGAGGCAAGAACATGCTAAAAGAAAACGGCTCGTCTTAAGCATAATCATGGACCTAGCTAACAGACTCCAGAGGTTTATAGTTATATGCAGATTTCACATTTGCTGTCAGCTTCATTATATGACGTTTATGAAGCACAGCGTGTTTTTGTTTCCTTTAACCGACAAGAGATCTTGCTTCTTGCCATTTCTCTGGAAGATTGCAATTTATATATGATGACTGGGCTCTACAGGGAGATAGCTAAAGTCTGCTTTCATCTCTCTTTCTCTCTCTGAATATACAGTGTATGTATATATATATATATATATATATATAATATATATATATATATATATATATATATATATATATATATATATATATATATATGTGTGTGTGTATATATGTGTGTGTGTGTGTGATATATATATATATATATATATATATATATATATATATATATATATATATATATATATATATATATATATATATATACATACATATAGCAGTGGATACACCAGCAGGGAAGCGCCATCTACATATCAACAAGGACACCAATGAAGGCCAAAACCCGAACAGCATTTTACACAACTTTATTGGGACATGTTTCGAGCAGTACTGTCACTCCTTATCAGCCTACAAAATTAAAATGCCACCATTACAATTTTATAATAAAATTCAAAATAATACAGTAAAATTCCTATGAAAATAAGAATACGTTCAAAAGATGGCTAATCAAAATAAATAAAAGAATAAAATAAAATAAAGCAAATTACAAAAAATTTAAAAATTTAAGTCACAAAAACGGAAGGTACAAAGGCATAACAAACATACTAATTAATATACAATACCAGTAAAACGCAGACTAAAAACACAAAAGTGAGGTTACAGCCACATTTCTAGCCAAAGAAGGCTTTATCTTGATGGTGTATAGAACTTCTAAAATGTCGAGGTCTGTAGCAAACTGAGCAGTGGTTAAAACAGAAAAATCATCAATATGTAAAGAGTGACCAGTCTCCTCGCTGTGTTCTCTAATTGCACTGTAACTAGGCCTTGAAAGATAATTGCCAGTACGATATGACTTACCTAGGTGTTCAAACCATCTCATCCAAGCTGATCTGGTAGTTTTTCCAACGTAAGTGGCATCACAACCACCACACTGCCATTTATAGATCAGATTGGACCGAAGGCTTGTTGGAATAGGGTCTTTAATATATATATATATGTGTTTGTATCTCTCTCTCTCTCTCTCTCTCTCTCTCTCTCTCTCTCTCTCGTGTAAAGAAAGTGGTTAAGATATGCAATTGTTCTGATGTTCAATTTTGCAGAAAGGTAATCTGACTTTCTGGACTAAATCAATCTAGTTTTCGTAAATAGCACAGAAACAGATGACCACAGGAAATTTCGTGTGAAGTCTCTTGGTGTGTGGTGAAGTGTGGACTCCATCCAAACGCGCTGCGTGGCCCCCTGTCCAATTCCAGCATTGCCACCCTCCTCCCTCACGTTTTTCCATCAGAGAAGAAACATGGTAGGGGAATAATGGTTGGTGAGATCGGGAGATGCCTAGATGTCTGTTGTTGAATAGTTCTAGATCATGGAATAATCATTGGCTTTTTATAATTAGCATTTAGGATCTAGTTCTCATAAATATAAGAAAACTTTGATAATAATAATAATAATAATAATAATAATAATAATAATAATAATAATAAGAAGAAGAAGAAGAAGAAGAAGAAGAAGAAGAAGAAGAAGGAAATGACTTCTTAAACAAGTGCTATTAAATAGGATGGCTGCATCATTTGAGTTAATTTTATATAGGGAAGCCCTAATATAAAATTAACTCTAATGATGTAGCTACCATACTTAATAATAATAATAATAATAATAATAATAATAATAATAATAATAATAATAATAATAATAATAAAAATATTGCTCTTACCGCGTAAAGTCAGGTTTGTTTTTAGTCTGAAACTTAGCTTTCCGCTGAGCAAAAATAATAAATTAAGAGATGACTTAGTAAGGTTCGCAACCCCAATCTTTGTGTAAATGAAATTCATAAATGGCATGTTCCAAATTCAAGAAATTTTCCTAACGGTGGGGATCAACTTTTGTGTATCAAAAACATAACTATTCTTTTCCAAGATAAAAAAAAAATCATCGTTTTAAATAGCCTCTTTCAGTAAGCCTAACAAAATAGCCTTTTATACGTGGCAGTATACACACTAGTTGTATCACGAAGGCTGAAACTCATGGAATAAATGTCAAATTTTAATATTAAACCTTGAGAACCATAAACCTCTTGGTTTCATATCACATGACAGGAAACATCAAGGCGAAACATACTGGCAGCTCGGCCGGTCTCACAGGAGAGAAGCTCATAAAGATGCCTTTGGTGGAACATGAGATGAAGTTGGCCTGATGAGATGAGTAAGGAAAAGACCTCGGGAATCGATGGAGAGAGTCCTGAGGACTCCATCCTTTTCTTCTGTGAGGTCTTCGTTGCGGATAAATGTTGAGGATTTATTATGGTAAAGTTCATGTTCTTGCATATAGTGCAGCAGATAATTGCATATTTCATAAGAATCGTTCAGATAGTGAAACAAGCATGAAATTTTGCACAAGTGCTCTTTAAAAGTTCCCTCTATCAGAAAAGGGCGCTGGCCACGCAAAAATTTAATATGGCCAAATTCAAGATGGCGGCCAGTATCGACAGATTTTGGCTAATTTTTCACTAGAATGGCATGTATTTGCTTCTAGCAATATGGTAAAGCTCTTCCATACTATTTCTTGTGAATATTATGTTTCTGTAGCTTCCCAGTACAGTTTACCTTTAAATATGGGGGCTATATGGCTGCCAAGAAAAGGTAGAAACAATAATTATAATGAGAAATAATGCCCATTCAACAATTATCGTTTTAAGCATGGATCTTGGTTTCTGTGGTTTTAGATCCTAATGAGGCCATCTCTTTCGAATAAGTCATCAATTTTGAAGGAAAATTAATAAATGTAAAAGAGTGTATGTCTGCACACAACCAGGGCACACTGGTGACATCACTGCTGTGTAACTCAGCATGGGGTTCAGTGCCAGCTAATCCAGCTTTACTAATCCTGTAGTCTTAGACTAGTAGTTGTAGTATAGTTTAGTTTAGTGTCCCAAATGCTTTCTAACAGCCCCAGACCAGCTATAGTTAGATAGCCGCACCTGAATAGACAGGATGTGCCAGCTAGAGCCGAGCCAAGGGTATGGGGCTGTACATGATGGTTCATGTACTTACCTGGATGGTGTACAGATCACACGGGACTTAAATGGCACTGGATGAATGATCGGGCTAGGTGTAGGGAGACCAAACCTAGTTGAATCCCATACAGGAATGTGTGCTTTGTTTAAGGTGGTAAAGGATAACCCCCTCGGCCTTAATCAAAAGTGAAATCATGGCAGAATGTGATGCCAATCCAATATTGAGCAGTAGAAAAACAAACTGGAGTTTGTGTTGTCTTTGTCAGAAGGACAAAAGAGGTGAGCACTTGACATCACCTCCAAGTCATCATGTCCTAGACCATGATGGGTACACAATGCTGGTAGGAACATTCCCATGTTCAGTGAAATTAATGAAATGCCACTGATAATGGATCCAGCAAGGCTGGATGAAGGTGATGGCATAGAGGCCACTCTCAGGAAAAATGTAGCAAAATACCATGTGAACTGTCGCTTGTTGTTTAACAACACTAAACTGGACCGTGCAAGAAAGCGACAATCCAATGACATCTCTTGGTACTCTTCTTCATGGCAGTGGTTGGACAGGAGCTCTGGTGGAGGCAGGAGTTGCTTCATCTGGAACTGCAGAATCCTTCCTGTCAGCTGCAAGTGTAACCAGGACACGGCAGATGCACCAGGTTACAGCCTCTAGTTTGTACAAACTCCTGAGGACAGCATACACTGACTACTGTGCTGAGAAAGCAAACAACAATGAGCAGGCATTAGAGTTTGAGGAGTGGTGTGACCTTCGAAGACAGCAGAGTCCACAGTTCCACTTCTGGCACATGGTGTTGTCTATGGAACTTGTGATATTCCTACTGATCAGGTCCTTCCGTGAGGCCAATTTTGTCCTCTACTGCCAGGCATTGCATGAGCTGATACCCTACTTCTTTTTCCAACAATAATACAAAAACTATGCTCGTTGGCTGCCTATTCACCTCAGGGACATGCTTACCCTAGAGAGTTCACACCCAGAGTTGCACAAGGAGTTCAAGGCTGGCAACTTTGTTGTGCACAAGACCAGTCGCCAGTTCTCAGCAATGGCTCTTGACCAAGCTCATGAGCAGACCAATGCCTTTATAAAGGCTGATGGCGGAGCCATTGGGCTGACTGAAGATCCGTCAGCACTCAGAAGATGGATGGTGGCTGGCCCAGAGATCATCCGCTTGGTGTCTGCATACGAAACAGAGGTTCAAAGTAAGGAGTCTAATGAGCAGACAACACACCATGAACAAACACCTCATGCGCAGAAGACATTCTTGGAGAGAGTCAGCAAGCTGTCATTGGCTTTGCAACACTTGGGAAGTTCTTTTCAGGAAGAGAGCCAGGATCTGTATTCCATTGACAACAAAGACATTGCCCACCCCAGCTCAGCAGAACTTCTACAAACACACCTTGACAGAGGCCGCACTAAATTTCAGAAGTTTTCAGACTCTTTGGCAAACAATGCAGTCTCCTTCTATGAGCCGATAAAGAAGAACAGAACTGACTTCTTCAGGCAAGAAGCTGCTCCTGTAGAACAGTCAAAGCAGAAACTTCTGAAGGAGGATTGCCAGCTTTTCTCAAAGCTATTTATATCCTGTCAGAGCCGTGAATGTGATCTGCAGGAATTCTTCCAGCACGAGAATCAAACATTCCCAGCTTCCCTTAGTGAGGGTGGTAGGCTGTACACATGTCAGAAGTCTCAGCTGACCTCGGTCCTGGAGAGTCATGTTACACTAGAAGACAAAGAACCAAAGACTGATGTCCTCATTGTAGATGGATCAGCTTTGGTCCATGCCTTGCCACCAAAGAAAGGGAAAGACCTTTGAGGGCTATGCACTTTGCGACTTCTTGCCTGTGATACAATCCTATAGCAGCAAGTACACATCATCACATCTTGTATTTGATGTACAATACATCCAGCCTCAAAGCTGAGACCAGGCTCCAACGTGGTCAAGGAGGAAGGCGCAAGGTGACAGACAAGAACACAATTCCATCCAACTGGCGCAATTTCCTAAGACACGATGCCAACAAGACAGAGTTGTTCCAGTTCCTGGCAGACAAAGTTGCCCAGATGTCTGCCACAAATGTTGTCATTGCCACGAAAGGGTCTGCTGTCCTCAGCACTCATGAGGCTAGTCTTCAGGGACTGGAAAAGTGCTCTCATGAGGAAGCTGACACCCGCATCTTTCTCCATGCCAAATATGCCACAGAACATGGAGCCAAGACCATCACGGTTAAAGCAAATGACACAGATGTTCTTGTCGTTGCAGTCAGTGCTTTCTCCACTCTCCACAATCTAGGGCTAGAGAAGCTATGGGTGGCATTTGGCCAGGCCAGAGCCTGCGCTGGATTGCTGTGCATGACCTGTGCAACTCTCTGGGCCAGGAGAAGGTGAATGGCATGCTCTTCTTCCATGCGTTCACAGGCTGTGATACAGTGTCAGCCTTCCGGGCAAGGGCAAGAAGACCGCCTGGCAGACATGGAACATCTTTCCAGAGGCCTCCACTGTGTTCTCCAAACTGAGTCACTACCCTCTCAGAGTGGAAGAGAGTGACCTGAAGGTCCTGGAGAGGTTTGTCATACTTATGTATGAAAGATCCAGCACTGCTGGCACTGTGGATGAGGCTAGACTTGATATGTTTGCCAGAAAAACAAAGGGCATATGAGGCCATTCCACCAACCAGGGGAGCTCTCCTCCAACACACAAGCGTGCTGCGTACCAGGCTGGTTGTGTGTGGGGCAGGCCACCCAGTGTCAGCCACAGCCAGAGAACCCTGCTGAGTGGGGATGGCAAAGTCTGGTGAAGCATGGCAAGTCCTCTGGACAACCAACTCGCCCTTAGCCAAGAGTTGCCAACAGCTTACCAAATGTGGATGCAAAGCAGGCTGTCGGGAAAGGTGCAAGTGCTACAAGCTGGGTCTTCCCTGCACAGCTCTGTGCACTTGCAAATGTGAAGTCTAGATAAATATTGCCCTCTCTTCAGTAGATAATCTAGCTTGAGCATCCAACGTGTCATGCTATGCCTACCTTCTTATCCTCGAATTTTTCAAAGGTGTAGGTTGAGAGAGACCTATACATAGATTGGTTTACGTTTAGTCCGTATTTCTCTTCTTTTTTTCTTTTTATGGTTACAGTCTTAGACACAATGTTGTATGTGACCATACCATTACTATTTCAGTTGAAAATAGCATATTAGTTAAACTGTCTGATCACATGAATATACCATTAAATAAAAACAGTTGGTCTCTATGTCTGCTAGCGCTGTGGATAGAAAAAAAAAAAAAACTTTTATGGCAACCATTTTGTACGCCATCTTGGTTACAATTCATTTAGTAAGGGTTTTCAATAAAATGTGGTATGGAACATTTTATAACCTAAAAGTCGAGGTTTAAAAAAAAAAACTGGCATATTCCATCCAATAGATGCTCCCAAACCAGTGAATCTCAACATTGATGGCGGCCATTTTGAAAAATAGCCGCCATCTTGGATTTTCAGGTGTGCGCCCTTTTGTAAGAGAGCGTAGTCTTAGGAATGTTTAAAGCAAATTTCATGCTTGTTTCACTATCTGAACGATTTTACAGCAATCTGCTGCACTAATAAGAGAAGTTCCGTATCTGACGTATTATATAGTGTGATGGCCTGTGATGAATTTTTTCTCACGTGAATGGGGTTAGAGGCAGTAGATCTCAGTCATTTAGGTTTTATTGCTTTCTTAATACATACATGTCTATGATGATTAGTGTTGCTTTACATTAAACGTGCAAATAACTTCACCAGGCCTGTCAACAATATTTTCACGGCCATTCAGTTGCTGTGTAAATTTCCGGACCGATGAATCTGAAACTTTCGATAAAATAAAATGCATAACTTCCTTCTTCGTTTAGAAACATGATTGCATCTCTCTCTCTCTCTCTCTCTCTCTCTCTCTCTCTCTCTCTCTCTCTCTCTCTCTCTCGACTGATGCGTCTATCTTTGAACTGTTGTTGCCCGTTAGTAAACATGTAAATAACTTCAGGTGTTAACAATAATATGTTTATGACCATGCAGTTGCTGTGCAAATTTCCAGACCAGTGAATCTGAAATTATATGTGAAATAGAATTCGTAACTTTCTTCTTCGTCTATAAATATGATTCCATTCTCTCTCTCTCTCTCTCTCTCTCTCTCTCTCTCTCTCTCTCTCTCTCTCTCTCTCTCTCTCTCTCAAAATATGCGTTTATCTTCGATGATAGTAGAACCACGGTTGCTGTGTGATGATTGCTAGAGTTAAAAAGCGCATTTGTTAATTTTTGTTTAATGAAGTTATCTTAGGGAAATTAGAAGCTGACAAGATATGAGTACTAATTTTCCAAGTATTTTAGGGACAGAGCTACACGTTCTCACAACGACGATACTGACTGTGCTGTAGAGGCTGGCCACCGTCATTGAATGAAAGTTTTAAATTACTAACAAAGCTTTGTTCCCGACGACTCTTTCTTTTGATTGGTTTCCCCCATGTAAAAGAAAACTATTGTACCGGCTTTGTCTGTCCGTCCGCACTTTTCTCTGTCTGCACTTTTTCCGTCCGCACTTTTTCTGTGCGCCCTCAGATCTTAAAAACTATCGACGCTGGAGGGCTGCAAATTGGTATGTTGATCATCCACCCTCCGGCCATCAAACATACCAAATTGCAGCCCTCTAGCCTCAGTAGTTTTTATTTCATTTAAGGGTAAAGTTAGCCATAATCGTGCTTCTGGCAACGCAACAACACAGACACCACGGCCGGCTGAGAGTTTCATGGGCCGCGGCTCATACAATATTATGCCGATTATACGCTGTAGCGGCTGTACAGAAAACTCGATTGCGCTGGAGAAACTTCGGCCCATTTTTTACCTGTTTATTTTCGGTTTAATTGCGTCTGTGTAGTTTTTCTTTGCACGTAAAATGTCATTGTAAAGAGTAAATAGAATGTGGTAGGTTTGAC
>NC_089744.1:70742581-70755081 GCF_040412425.1 Macrobrachium rosenbergii | reverse complement strand
AGTGCGGCACTGATCTATATATATATATATATATATATATATATATATATATATATATATATATATATATATATATATATATGTATATGTATATATATATATATATAAAGAGAGAGAGATGCCATATATATATATATATATATGTGTGTGTATGTATGTATGTATACGTATGTATGTACACATGTGTATATGTGTATAAATATATAAACACACATACATACATACATATGTGTGTGTGTTAGTGTGTGTGTGTGTGTTTATGTGGGTGCGCGCGCGCACTTACGTGTCATATTTGATTCTCGTCAGTGCAGCTTCCTCAGAAGCACACGACAACATCCAATCTCAGAAACCTTTGCTAAACCGGCAGGAGGAAGCTGAAAATGAATATTACCAAGAGAAAGGCAGTAATGTTAGAGTGCGGTTCGCACCAGCCAATAACAACATTCAGTAAGGAACCACCAATAAACCAGTCAACACCCAGCCAGTATGTCACTCAATCCCGCCCTTACAGTAAGGGCGAACAATAGCAACGAAGATGAAGTGATGAATGTTGGCATGAAGGCGGAAGAATGGAAGTAGCCGACAAGCCGAGGCATTTCGGAGTTCATTATGCAGTTGACAGAGAGAGAAGAGGAACGACTCACGAGTGATTGACGGAGGGAGAGTAGAATGAAGTCAGCGAAATTTGCGAAATACAGGAAGGTTGTCTAAGTGTATGCGGAATTCTGCGTCCATTTTTTTTTTTTTTTTTGAAGCGTCTTTGTTGAATGTTAGTGTTAGAAAATAAAATTGCAATGTTAACAGAAAAAAGAGATATTCTTATTTAAATATGTATATATACAGCATATATATATATAATATTGTTCAAAAACAAACGGTTGCAATAACAATATATAATAATTGACATTAGGTATTTCTGACACTTGAATATACATAAATTATATATATATATATATATATATATATATATATATATATATATATATATATATATATATGTCTATGCATACACACACACACACACACACACACACACATATATATATATATATATATATATATATATATATATATATATATATATATATATATATATATAACTGTTTAAAATATACAAAAGGTGCAATAAAAATATATAAAATGATATTGAGACATTTTTTACCCTTGACGTTCTTAATTATTTTAATATCCTATAAAAGAATTCAAGATAATTTATGGTACAAAATACTAGTTGAATCGTTATATGTCTAATCTTGATAAATGCGCTTGAAATAAAATCCTTTCTAAGGCTGCAATTTGGTATGTTTGATGATTGGAGGGTGGATGATCAACGTACCAATTTGCAGCCTTCTAGCCTGAGCAGTCTTTAAGATCTGAGGGCGGACAGAAAAAGCTCGGAATGACAGACAAAGCCGGAACAGTAGTTTTCTTTTATATAAAACTAAAACCACGATTTATAAAACTTTATTCATAAAACTGTATTAAATCCCAACGTTAATAAACGCCATATCATCACATTTCCTAATGTATCAAGATAACGTATTCTGACTATTTAGTTTTACCTCCTGAACGTATTTTAACAGGTAATTGATGCTCCATTTCCTCCGGAGCAAGATGAAACTAAAGGTGCTGTATCAGTAAGAACCTCGAGTTCGTCAGAAGGGAATGACCTTTATCGCGGCCAAAAATTCGGTCAACATGACGATTATAGTTTTCATTTTGAAAGTAAATGACTTTTTTTTTTTATATGTAACATGCAAATTTACTCCAGACATTTAGTCAAGATTCACTTTAGGCATAATTAGATTATTGATCACCGCAATCATAGCAATTTATGCGTGCTTTTGCAAGCGCTCTCCCCTATTGTTAAAATGGTTTTACCCTGGTAGTAGAGAGTGCAAGCTAGTGCCATCTATTGGCCCCTAAGAGAAAAGAAATAAAATTGTGGCTAAACCACACTTTACATTACTCTTGCTAATACATAACTTTCTAAACTATTCCCTACCATGGTTAGCTAATTAACTGCCCTCATTCTTCTTTCACCATCTTACCTATCAGCTTAAAAAAGAAAAAAAAAGAGAAACTTATCCAACCGGCGCTGTGGGCGTTGTTTCTTTTCATTGGCCAGTTGAAGCTCTATCTCTTTTTCATACCTCATACTATAAACTGCTGTTTTTATTATTGTTTTTTTTTTTTTTTTTGCGGCAGCAGTGAAAGGCTCACAAACCATTCACTCGGCTTTCAATTTTACCCATTCTTATTATCTCTATCACAGTTACATAAATAATGTATTCATGTGTTGGTGTAAGATTATTTAATAATTTACCTTACTATAATGAATTTTGCATTAAAGATTCTTATCCTTAATGAATTATCCTTAACGTCACTATTTGAAGAAACAATAAAAGGTAATAAAAATTAGTTTTATTCGTAATTCACCCGGAATAGGTGTAACTATGTCAATAATAATATTTTTATAGTTATTTAATATTAAAAGTACACCTTTATGCTTCTAGACATTGATGCATGTTGGTGCATTAATTACGTGCAACAATACGAGTAGGATGTAAAACTAAACGTGCAAGTGCGTTTCCTTGATACCTCTGGAAAAGTTATATAAATTTTATTAATGTTATTATATAATAAAGGCTTATTAACATCTATAATCGTATTTATATCAGTAATACTACCACCATACACAGAGGAAGCGGGAGTGTTGAGCAGATTTGTATACTAACTGAGGATTACTGTGAGCCTATTTAATCCCGTTATTATAGTCGTTACTCAGCCATTGCCACCACAGACAGGAAGAGATTACAGAGGACTTTCACTCAAGAGATTATGGCTTAAAGGGGTTGTCAGGAGGAGACGATACCTGGCCCTCGTATTATACGCATCTGTGATTTATAATTCGAAGAAATTGTCAGTAAAAGTTTGATGCGAATATCAAACCCTTTCCATTTCCTCCGATATCGGTTTTCGGTAGGGGGGGGGTGTTCCTGGTACCCAAAGGGGGGGCGAAGCGTCAGTCTGTAAATATGAGAACAAAATACGAGGAAATATATAATACAATATAGGTAGGAATCTTAAATGTAAAATACGTTATAGTTACGTGTTTCATTATCTGATCATACTTGCAATAAACACAACGTGAATACATCATTCTTGTGAATATACTGTAATTTCAATGATGAAAACAGTTAAGAGTGAAAACTTGTCGAATCTTTGCGCTTCTTTCGCCTCTCCTGCAGGGAAAGAAACATCACATGAGAAGACGGTTTGAGACGCTTCTCTTAAAGCCCAACAGATGGCACCAGCTTCCACTTGAGGTGGCTGCATTTTAGCAACGGGAGGAAATGTTAGATATTCGAGCCGGTTTGATTTTTTAATATCTAGGCTGTGAAGCCAATCACTCTGGCACTTACAAAAGATTCAGCGCTTACGACAGCGAAAAGAGGGAGTTGGAGAGGTTGGAAAGCAAGATAAAGAAATCCAGAAAATAGATGAAATGAAGTGCAAGATTATAGAGGTGGAACTGGGAGAAAATTCCACAATTACATAAATAAGCACTGTAACTGTCAGAGAGATTGGACACAGCAAGACTGACGAAAAGACGAAGGAATGGAGGTAAAGTAAAAGGCAGTAAGGAGCTGAATGGAAGCTGCAAACACCCTTCAGTAATGCCAACTGCACATCACGTGAGGTGCACTGACGGCACTACCTCCTACAGGATAGATATTTGTATTAATATAATTCTGTCTAAAATAACTCTTGAATATATGTCTGTTGTAAATTTGCACATTCCGCGCTAATGAAAGTCATTTAATTTTATGTCTGCGTTTTTGTTCGTACGTGATAATGGTGTTTCCCGTCTGACGCAACTGAGGCTCTTGTTAAGAGAGCACGATTTGTTTTAATTCCCAGCCATTAAAGGCAGCATCCGTTGCATGTTAAAGATCGGCGTAGAGGAGGATTCATATAAAAGCAAACACTCGCAGAAAAATCTTGTCTGCTTGGATAAGTGCTTTTCAGGCTTGGGATATGTAATATGCTGTTTATTAATTTTGGAGTTTAATAGAAGTTAATTATATCTTAGTTTAACCAGACCACTGAGCTGATTAACAGCTCTCCTAGGGCTGGCCCGAAGGATTAGATTTATTTTACAAGGCTAAGGACCAATTGGTTACCTAGCAACGGGACCTACAGCTTATTGTGGAATCCGAACCATATTACAACGAGAAATTAATTTCTATCACCAGAGATGAATTTCTCTAATTCTTCATTGGCCGGTCGGAGACTCGAACTCGGGCTCAGTAGAGTGCTACCCGAGAACGATACCAACCCGTCCAATGAGGAATTAGAAGTTTAATAGACGCTTATAGATACCTTTATGGGCTGGATTGAGATTAATAAAAGCTTATAGATACCTTTATGGGCTAGATTGGGATTAATAGAAGCTTATAGATACCTTTATGGGCTAGACTGAGATTGATAGAAGCTTATAGACACCTTTATGGGCTAGACTGAGATTAACAGAAGCTTATAGATACCTTTATGGGCTAGATTGAGATTAATTGCAGTTTATAGATACCTCTATTGGCTAGATTGAGATTAATAGAAGCTTATAGATACCTTTATGGGCTAGATTGAGATTAAAAGAAGCTTATAGATGCCTTTATGGGCTAGACTGAGATTAATAGAAGTTTATAGATACCTTTATGGGCTAGACTGAGATTAATAGAAGTTTATTGATACCTTTATGGGCTAGACTGAGATTAATAGAAGTTTATAGATACCTTTATGGGCTAGACTGAGATTAAATAGAACCTTTATTGGCTAGACTGAGATTAATACCCTTTATGGGCTAGATTGAGATTAATAGAAGCTTATAGATACCTTTATGGGATAGATTGAGATTAATAGAAGCTTATAGATACCTTTATTGGCTAGATTGAGATTAATAGAAGCTTATAGATACCTTTATGGGCTAGATTGAGATTAACAGAAGCTTATAGATACCTTTATGGGCTAGAATGAGATTAAAGGAAACTTATAGATACCTTTATGGGCTAGACTGAGATTAATAGAAGTTTATAGATACCTTTATGTGCTAGACTGAGATTAATAGAAGTTTATAGATACCTTTATTGGCTAGACTGAGATTAATAGAAGCTTATAGATACCTTTATGGGCTATTGAGATTAATAGAAGCTTATAGATACCTTTATGGGCTAGATTGAGATTAATAGAGGCTTATAGATACCTTTATGGGCTAGACTGAGAATGATCCCGAGTGCAGAAAACTTCCACAGGTTTAATTGCTCCTTGTGCCTACACCGAAGTCTCATCAATAGTGCGTTAAAACCACCAATGCACAGAGCCCTCGTCTCTAGCCTACATACATTTTGGATTATCAAGATCCACGCTTTCCAATATCTCATACACTTCAGATTCGCAATGCATCATGTTGTTCCTATGATATATTTTTCAGATCATCTTAAAATTGAAATATATTTGTTCTATAAGGAAAAAATTAACTCACAAATCACATTCTTCAACGTGGAAAGGCAACAGATGCGCTTGGTTGGACCAAACCTTGTGACGCAAATAATATTTTTTTCTTTTTAGTCTACCGAATAATGAAACATTTGTTCTAATTTCGCTTGCTAATAGTCTTGCGGCAATTACTGTAAATCTCGTAACTGATACCACAACTAGCTCCCTTTATATATACTGTATATATATATATATATATATATATATATATATATATATATATATATATATATATATATATATATATATATATATATATATATATATATATATATATATATATATATATATATATATATATATATATATATATATATATATATATATATATATATATATATATATATATATATATATATATATATATATATATATATATATATATATATATATATATATATATATATGTATATATATATATATTATATATATATATGTATATATATATATATATATATGTGTGTGTGTGTGTGTGTATATATATATATATATATATATATATATATATATATATATATATATATATATATATATATATATATATATATATATAAAATATATATAAGAAAACAGTGTTTATCACGGTAGCAGTCCCCTGTAACTGATTCCCGTTTCCCTACTTAATACTTTCGCGACATAATGAGGAAACTTGAAGTCTAATATGTTTATAAACTTCGCCTTATAAAAAGCAGTTACCGAACACTGCTTCTTTATAAATTAGCCAAAAGTGTTCAAGGCAAAGTTTAGTGCTGGTTTTCTCATATTCTCAGAATGAAGCCATCGCCATTCACGTATCATTATGTTTTTTTTTTTTTTTTGTTACAGTTCATTAGGAAATATCAAAATTCTTAACATGTCCGCATCCGTTGTTATGAGAATATATACTTCCTCTATTGTGTATTCGTACCATCAAGTACTCTTTCAAAAGTTCTCAGAAACAAGAAGAGTGCCAGAACTGACTCTCCCCTATTACTGATTTTAAGAGAACCGAAGAATGCATAATTAGCATTGTCTCTCATCTTAATTATAATAAAACAGGAAACGTTAATATTACAATGAAAAAGTTAAGTATACCTTAGTTTTACCAGACCACTGAGCTGATTAACAGCTCTCCTAGGGCTGGCCCGAAGGATTAGACTTATTATTTAACGTGGCTAAGAACCAATTACGATGAAAGCGTCGAAAATATCCATATGCGTTCATTATTGCTTAAATTCCGCGACAGAAGCAGAATTGTGTTTTTTTTATCTGAATTAAAATGATTTCATTACCGTGAATTCAAAATTCTTGGAAAAGAGAGAGAACTGGGGCCCCTTCTTCATTATATCATCTTGATGCTTCCCTTTCACAATGCAAAAATAAACAATTTTAAGCTATAATTCTTTGTACCCTAATTTAAAAATCTCCATTGCAATAAAAAAAAACAGGATGAACTGCCTATAGAAATAATACTAAACAATTTTCATAGCCTGTAAGTCATTTTAATCTCAAACCCTTTTTAAATTTAATCATGTAACCACAAAAAAATAAACATTCATTAAAGGAAATAAAAAGAAAATATGAAGGGTATTATCTGCTCTTGTAAAGAAAGGAGAAAAAAAAAGTCAGAAAACATCTCGCTAACGTATTACCCACTTTTGCCTGGATGCGAGTGAATTAAAATTTTTGCATGTCGTGAAACGGGAGAGAAGTTGGTGGCATTAAACAGATTTATCAGAAGTCCTAATGAACCTCTCTCTCTCTCTCTCTCTCTCTCTCTCTCTCTCTCTCTCTCTCTCTTCTTCACATCCTTGTCAGGACTGGAGGGCCCGACAAGATAATCTCTCTCTCTCTCTCTCTCTCTCTCTCTCTCTCTCTCTCTCTCTCTCTCTCTCACTTCTTAGTCAGGACGGGAGGGCCTCGACGAAGTAATCTCCTCTCTCTCTCTCTCTCTCTCTCTCTCTCTCTCTCTCTCTCTCTCTCTCTCTCTCTGCGTCAGAACGAGAGGGCCTCGAGAAGGTAATCCTTACCTGCGGTCCAGACCAGAGCAACCATCGTAACATATTCATAAAATATTCTCTCATTCAATCTCATTCTCTCTATACCATTGCTCCATAAGATTTGGAATGTCTCTTTGTCGACAGTAGAATATAATCAGACTGAATCTCAACATTTATTCACTGATTTTAATTAGTAACTAAGACTGCCTCCGCTACATGGTGCCAATTAAACCTCGTCTCAATGTGGACGGTTTCTGTCTTTCCAATAGCTGTTTGCCTTCCAGCTTCCAGTGACGATTTTCGGTGAGTCACTGGAATGTGAAGCCTTTCATTCCCATGGCATAGCAGATGTGTAGGAGATTTGTGGTGGTAAGGCTAACATAGCTGGGTTTGGGGGATTGCCAGTTCCTTACTAAACATAATCATAAACTTAAACACTTATAGTCGCTATCGCATATAAATGGGTGTTACCATCCTACATTTTAGTTATTGCTTCGATATAATTATTTTCTCCAAGTGTCCTTACCATTTCTGGCTTCAGTCACTACTATTGATTAACTGCTGGAAAGATCTTAAATCACTTCCTCTCTACCGAATATGAAACCCGATCGCTGTCACTGATGAGGAGGACATTATGATCTCCAACAACAATGATATATATATATATATATATATATATATATATATATATATATATATATATATATATATATATATATATATATAGCATATATATATATATATATATATATATATATATATATATATATATATATATATATATATATATATATATATTTAAAATCTATATTTAAAATCTACAGTCACTTCTTACTAGATATACAAGTATTTGTAGTACCCACAATGACCTCTTAGCTTTCTCACTTGTTTGAAGTGTGCTTGTCACTGCAAAGCCTTGAATCCGACATGAAGAACAAAAGTGATTAAACAATACGCCCAACAGGCAGGAGCAACATGATTACCCTATTAAGAGGCGAGGGATGCATAGCGCATGCGCAAGAGAATCCCGAAACAAGAGGGTACTATAATTTAGTGCTATAAATTCTGAGTGTTTCAGTTTAATGATCCTATCATTAAAAACACATTAGAACACCATCTTCTTTATTGATGTTCCGTTATCTTGTGTTCGCCTCTCTCTCAGCGATGGTTCTCTCTCTCTCTCTCTCTCTCTCTCTCTCTCTCTCTCTTATGATATAGATTCATGCCAGTGAAAGCTTCGTTGCCATTACGAAGAAAGTTAATAACACTACGTTTAGGAACAACAATGGAGTCACAAAGTAATTCATTACTTTAGTATTGCAGTGTAATTATAAACAGTGTGCATTGTCTTTCGTTTTACTTTTATCTTAACACTACACGTAGTTTGCATTTCATATCAAGCTTTTCTTTTTATGACAGAGTATATATATATATATATATATATATATATATATATATATATATATATATATATATATATATATATATGTTTATATATCTGTATATTTTTATATATCTGTATATATATACATATATATAAAGAAATTTATATATATACATGTGTATATGTACATGTATATATACAGTATATATATATATATATATATATATATATATATATATATATATATATATATATATATATATATATATATATATCACTCCTCCTCGTAACATAACTGTCTGTGGCTTTACATAACTTAAATGGTTTCAAAATTTCGGTATGGGAGGATTTACCAGCCCACAATTCATATAAAAATCCCCTACGAACTGCATCGATGCATTGGATCTATTCAAGTAATGCCTAAATTCAAGCCTGTCGATTTCTTCAGTTTTTTTCTGGTACTTTATTTTTAAAGAATCGCTATACTTTTATCTTTTAAAAGCAGAAAACTATTATTTCATGGTAACAACAATCCTTAATGTTCCCTACATTACAATGTTAGTAGCGACACATTCACACACACAAAATAAAGTTATATTTTCCCGTCACTAATAGCACATTCACGCCAAAAACAAAACGTTTCTAATTTGTACCACTCACACATTCGAATTATACAGTTGGTTGCTTTACTTTACTGTTAATTGTCATCAATGATCCAATCATACCCAAACAAAACGATTGCCCGAAGGATCCTAGAGTTCATTGTCAGTAATATCCGTTTCAAACCCAAATTATTTAATATCTTCTGAGACTAACTTTCTTTTTAATTGTGACACGTTCATAAAAAACCCACCCAGATGCTTGACATACCTACTGTTTACTGTCACGAGTAATGGATGT
The DNA here is from genome assembly GCF_040412425.1 of Macrobrachium rosenbergii. Classification (NCBI taxonomy): domain Eukaryota; kingdom Metazoa; phylum Arthropoda; class Malacostraca; order Decapoda; family Palaemonidae; genus Macrobrachium; species Macrobrachium rosenbergii. The sequence continues at coordinate 70,745,262 of NC_089744.1, read as the reverse complement.
CACTCTTCCCAGTCAGTAATGAGACTTTCAAATGAAAATAATACAATTGCTTCATGTATTCTCCTGCTCCCTGTCATAATTACATTCCACGCCAAAGGAACACAGCTACATTTCATATCCTGATGTTTCTTGACTATAATGATGAGTACACATAAATAATAAGACAACTGACAGACACATCTCTCTGTTTCCTCTCAGTAATGACGCTTTTCGGTTGATCGGCAAATTTACTGACGTAATTACACACGGGTCTCAAAAACAGTGGGATGAAGTACTTATTTTTTCCCACTTGCAGTGAGACCACTACAACAAAGGACCCGCTAACGGAAAAATCGCTGATCTCTGGAGATATTTTGTTTTTTTGAGCTGCCTTCTTCATGGTTTTTCCAAGATTAATATTCTATAAATGCTGTCCTTGCACCATCGCGAATCTTGTCCTGAAAGAACAGTTTTCAAGGCTGCAATTAAAAATTTCAGTTTTCACAAAGGATCATACATAAATTTTGAATAAAACAAGAGATGTTATCAAATATTTATTAGTTTAGAAAGCACAAGTTTACTATTTAGAATGGTTTAGTGAATTGTAGTATCCTGTAGAGCCTGAAACAAAAAAAGAATTTCCATTATATCTAGTATTCCTTACCTCATGAAATACCAAGCTTTAATTTCATTTGCTAAAATGATGATACTGAATTTCAATAAATTAAATTTTAAGAGTAAAATGCAGTATCCACGAATATTAACTGCTACGGTTTATTTGTTTTTGTTACCTAAAACTTTGTAAGACAAAAGAGGACCGGTAATTAATTTCAAGATGTTGCCATTTTGGTGAAAGAAAATATTCTTGCATTTATAAACGGACTTATATACTGCATATTGTCTTAAGAGAATTTGGGTCCAGTTCTCAGTTGCCAGAAAATACTGCTGGGAAATTAAGGTGATCAGGAAATAAAATCTCTTATCAATGGCAATTCGATATACAAAACAAAAGAATGCAATGTCGACCATATTTTCAAACGTTGGACTTATTCTTTAAAAAAAAAATTTTTGTATTTCAAGAATAAGAGTAAATCTCTTCCATAAACTCTTGATTGCAGAGTCCAACGTTAATTTTATGCTTCCATTCCACCTTAAATGGCAACTGATTCAAGATTATACAGCCAGTGTTCTTTCAATAATCACATGCATAATCCACCACGACTCCCATTATGATAATTTCCAAAACCATTTTCAGAGAAGACTCGAGCACGCATTCGCAAATTTCTGAAAACCATTAAGGAGCCCTTTCATGTCTCTTCATCACGGTCGTTATCCAAAAAGGCGGTGATTATCATTATGACTAGCATAATGGCATCTGCCAGAAGAGGTCTAATTTATATTATTGGGCGCTTCATGATGTTGCACATTCAAAGCATGCATTCAGAAGTTAAGCTAATGCTTCAGGCAAAGTATGCTTGCCATGGACATTTTTGGGGCGCTTTAAAATAAAAGCATAAGAGCATAGCAAGAATTCCGTGTTTTCTCAGACGCGCCGAAACAGTTGTCACAGATCCGCTACAATTTCATGACGAGAAAGGGTAGTAATGCAACTAAAACAGTTCTCCTCGTATTTTAATGAATTTACTTACATTCTTATCCATTCATTTAATAATTTGTTAATTTGTTTTTTCTTCTAATAACTGATCTCTTCTCTTTGTATTTCTCATTACTTTCTGTTACTTCTTTCTGGTGAACAACACTTTCTTTGGAAGCTTAATTACAAGTCAGTGCCCCCTGCGTGCTTGTTCCATATGAATAGGGCTCATCTTCTGAATAATAATAATAATAATAATAATAATAATAATAATAATAATAATAATAATAATAATAATAATAATAATAATAATAATAATGGAAAATGCTCTGCTTGTGAGCAAGAAAATGTTACGTCTTTTCTTTAGCAGAAATCCGACAGAAAATATATGCAAATCTTAAAACCAAGTTCTATAGCGACAATGAACCTCAAAGGCTTTACAAAATTAGGCAACTTAGGTAACACATCGTTTATGTAGGTAAAAAATTTAATATACTTACCTTGCTTGGAAGCCACAATTTATTCTATGGCAATGCTTCTCTCCATTGGTCCCCGTAGGTCGCATTCACATAAACATGCTGAAATATAAAGGAAGTTACCAGCTTTCTTTCGATATTTTACATATGGTTGCGTAAAATAATAATAATAATAATAATAATAATAATAATAATAATAATAATAATAATAATAAAAATAATAATAATAATATATTGTTGAAGGTGATAGCTGCATTCGGTTTATATAGAGTTTTCTCTGTTTTTCTAATAACCGACTTTTCTTGATTACTGCACTGTGCCAGTAACTCTCCGATACTCGTCATTTCTGGAAATAAATTATATCCCGATCTACGACTATTTCCCTCCCCAGAAATGACAAGTATCGAAGTCACTGACACAATGCAGTAACCAAGAAAAGTCAGTTATCCGAAAAACAGAGAAAGCTCTATATAAATTGTATGCAGCTGATGCAGCCATCACCTTCAACAATACATGTTTGAAAGAGGGTCTACTACCCACATATAATAATAATAATAATAATAATAATAATAATAATAATAATAATAATAATAATAATAATAATAATAATAATAATAATAATAACAGTTTCC
>NC_089744.1:70732581-70737581 GCF_040412425.1 Macrobrachium rosenbergii | reverse complement strand
TTTATCCTGGATTATCTTTCTGTTTATTACCCTTTGACAACTGACCATCTGGTATTCTGGTTCTTTTTGTTTACTTTGTAACCTTCTTTATATCTGTGTCTCATTCGTGCCCCAACGATGCGTTAAACATGAAAGCGCTTGGTACTGAACTTCTGCCTGTCATTTTCCTGTGGGATTCGCGTATACACTGAAGTCACGTGCATCTACTGCGATTTTTTAAGCATATATACTGTATATATGTATATGTAAATATATATATGTATGTATGTATGTATGTATATATATACATATATGTGTATATATACAGTATGTGTATGTATATAAATATATATATATAATGTATATATATTTATATACATACACATACTGTACTGTATATATACAGAGAGAGTGAAAGAGAGAGAGAGAGAGTGAAAGAGAGAGAGAGAGAGAGAGAGAGAGAGAGAGAGAGAGAGAGAGAGAGAGAGAAGCAAAATTTCCCTGCCCAGGAAACAGCAAACGAAAAAAGAAAAGAAAAAATCAAAAACAAAAAAAAACATTTCATTTTCTCTCCCACTGCAATGATTTCCCTTAAACGCGAGAGCAGCAGCATCTCATAATGCTTTGAATTAGGACGGATAAACTTGCAAAGCACATGCAGCTAAAATGTGGAATTCTAATGCGGATTTCTCCCTTGAAAACTTGAGGACGGGACGTTAGAACGAAATTATATACTGTGCATAAAGATGCGCCTTATCTCTCTCTCTCTCTCTCTCTCTCTCTCTCTCTCTCTCTCTCTTCTTCTTCTTCTTCTTCTTCTTCTTCTTCTTCTTCTTCTTCTTCTTCTTCTTCTTCTTCTTCTTCTTCTTATTCTTTCGACCTTATAGCAGGGTCGGCCGCTCGAGTCAACTTTCTCCGTCTATTTCTATTCCTTGCATCTTCTTCCCCCAGGTCCCACCTCACCCATATCCCTCCCCACCACATCCATCTATCTGATCAGCTATCCATGTCTGTGCGTGCTTGTGGAAGAGTGTATTTAAAGAAGATGTACAAAAAAATCTGTAATTATGCACTTCTTTGCTATAAGGAAAGGTTTGAACAATACAGTATTGCATTTAACACAACTTAGCAACAGTACTTAAGGGCTACTACTGAACTAATCATAATTTATGTAAATCATATAAAAAAAAAACCACAGCACGAGCAGCACTTAGTCACAAGACCTTTCTAGTTAAGAAAACAAAGAAGTGTTTTTTTTTTTTTTTGCTTGTGCTATAAAATACTGAGCTATTACCTAAGCGGTGTTCCCTGCCTAAATAAAGGAGGCTGGCTACTTTTTGTTAAATTGGGTTGGGTTCGTTTATTTTATATAAATTCCTAGTGTCACTCCCTTAAATACACCGACCCCAAAAGCTCGATACAGTACTTGAAGAAAATATAAAAAACAAATAGATAAATAGAATTTATTCACAAAAGTTTTCAGCTAAGGAAACAAAGTAGTTTCGTTTAGGCGGGTGCTATAAAAAAATATTACTGTAACCTAAGGCGATATTCCCCGTTTACATAAGGAAGGATGACTATATTTGGTGAGGTAGCTTTACGTTACATGAATTTTTTGTGTTACCGCCTTTAGATGCACTAACCCCAAAGGCTCTACACAATCCATGCAACCTGAAGAAATTACAAAAAAAAAAAAAGGATAGACAAAGCTTACACTTACCTTTCCTTTATGCAACCAAACGAGCGTGTGTGGGGAGCGTGCATGGTACAAAACCAGACAAGTGAGGTTGATGGTAGAACCCAAGTTTATGTGCAAGTCCTCTCCTCCGAGGATCTCAGTCCGCGGTTCTGTTTTGGGATGAAATGGACGCTGAGGAATTCAGGCAATGTTTGACGGTTGTAGTCAAGATAGATTTTGTTACTATAAGTGATAGCCTTGAAATACATTTAATGTTGGTAACATTTTCATTGTAAAGTGGTTGTGTATAAACACATCTTTTTACTTTTTAAATAAATTTGTAGGACGCGGCATTAATTTGACGATTGCATTGAGGGCATAATAATAATTATTATTATAAGTGGAGAGCCTCTAAATACATTAATGTTGGTGACACTTTCATTATAAAGTGGTTGCAAAGGTTATACACATCTTTTGAATTTACAGGTAAATTCGTATGAAGAGGCATTGCTTTGATGACTGTAATTAAGATAGCTTTTATTATCATGAGTGATAGCATTTATATACATCGATTATTGGTGACAATTTCATTATAAAGTGATTGCAAAGGTTATCCACATCTTTTACTCTTTCAGATAAATTCATATGATGATGCATTAGTTTGACGGCTGTATTCAAGACAGAATTTATTATTATAAGCGACGGTCTTTAAATCCATTGAATATTGGTGACACATTCACTCTAAAGTGATTGGAAAGAATAAGCACGATTTTCTAATTTTAGATAAATCCGTTGAAAGGGCAGCTCATTCACAAACTTTCCGATATGACTTTTATAAGTGAATTTTTTAAAAGTAAATATAATTGTCAGATAACTGATTAGCTTGTATTACTTATAAAATGCTATGTAACACTGCTGATTCAATCAGAAACCAGGACAAAGAAAAAAAAAATAAGAGTTTACCCATGATGTGTAATGTGACGAAGTGGCTGGTGGGCGGAGTCGTACCGATTTGACATTCGTAAACACCTCTGTCACGTGACTGCACTGAAACGATCAACAGCACCCAGTCTCCGGTGGAAGGCTCATACATGGCCTAAAAAGTAAAGTACAGTCGTGATGGTAATAATAAGAGATCTCTATAGGCAAAATTATATAAATGAGTATGCATGATCACATGACATTTTTAATTTTTAACAACCTTAGCGCCCTCTTAACCTCTCACTTCCTCTAAACTTTGGAAACGCTTGTCACTACGAAGCCTAGATCCAAATGAATAAAGAAGTGAAGTTATTCTTAAGCCCGGCCGAGATTCGAACCTGCGTCCGGGGTGACAGAACCATGTAACATTAATTACCTGGAAGAAAGAATGTAATCTTCCTTTTAATTTTTTTTTAATGAAGGCCACTGGTAAAATGTTATTGCGAATATCATTGATGGTAGTTTATATGCATCATACAGTAAGATATTTGAAGAAAATTACAGAGAATCTGCAAATGAAAGTAAAATAATGTTCTGTGACACTGAATACTTATTAGATTTAATAATACGACTAAAATTTTTTGGTGAATTCTTTAATTTCGCTGATTATGACACTCACGAAAAATTACTTAGTTACCTTTGTTCTGCCTATTTGAGAAAAGAAATTTTAACAAGAAAAGTCATGAATAAAAACGTAATGAATTTCAGACTAAAATTTACGTTACAATAGTCATTTAAACTTAATTAAAATACTGAAAAATGTATATATTTGTACTGCCTATTTGAGAAAATTTGTATATACAAGATATATCTATGTATAAAAACATAATAATTTCAGCTTCTTTACTTACAATTTCATTTAAACTTGCTTTTATTCTCATAATACATAATATATATACGTATATAACTACATTTATTTATATATACATATATATATATATATATACATATATATATATATATATATATATATATATATATATATATATATATATACATATATATATATATATATATATATATATATATATATAGTATATATATATATATATATATATATATATATATATATATATATATATATATATATATATATATACTTGTCTGTTGAGGGAAACAGTTCTTCCTGAAATATAACGCTGTAAAATCTTTGGTGTTTTTATGGGCAACGTTTATTATCTGGAATTCTGTTTTAACAGAAAATATTCTATATATTCATATTTATACATATATGTATATGAGCGAATACTGAAGTCACGTGCATCTACTGTGGTTGGCAAGCATATATGAATGTATATGTATATATGTATGTATACATGTGTGTGTGTATACACACAAACACACACATATATACATACAGTATAGTATATATATATATATATATATATATATATATATATATATATATATATATATATATATATATATATATATATATGATCCTGTATAGCACTAAATATGGTCGCATTTTCCAAATTACTTGCTCAGTGAAAAGTTGGTGTCAGGAATTCTTGTGTGTACGTAATATAATATAATATAATATAATATATATGAGTGTGTATATATATACTATATACATATATATATATATATATATATATATATATATATATATATATATATATATATATATATATATATATATATATATATATACAGTATATACACACGAGAATTCTTGCCACCAACTTCTCACCGCGCAAGTAATTTGAAAAGTGCGACCATATTTAATGCTATATAATACCACTCTCCCGATTTCCCTCTGGAGAAAACCTTTTCCCCCCAAAAAAAAGTAAAACAGCATCAAGAAAAGCAAACGGCATAACGAGGTGCAAGAAATAAATAACGAACATTGTACCTCCAAAAGAGAATATAAATAGAATTTCTTTGTTTGCATCTGAAAGTTAAAACTTAGACGCACAGAAAAGAAAACAAGTCAAAGCAGCAAGATATATATGCATTATCATTCCTTGTAAATATGCAAATTATTAATACGCCTTTCCCTGATTAATATTTACGCTTCTCAGTTACTTGATTTTAAATGACAAAGCCAGTTATATCCCGAGCTTCATAAGCGTTCTTAATTGACCTTATGAATATTAAGGAACATAGTATAATTTATGCATGGACTCGTAACGGGTCATCTGCCGGATAAATAATGAAGAAATTATGAAAAATTAATGCAACGCTATCGCTATCGTTTTGTGATAGCAGTGCTTTTTTTTTCAAAGTCGCTAATGCATGTAATTCTTCCATTAGCATATTCATCGGTCACAACGCGTTTGTGTGTGTCCCGTTTGTTCGTCCGTCAGTCTGACTGCCTGAAGGGAGAATGCTTTTATATATACATACATACATATAT
>NC_089744.1:70705081-70722581 GCF_040412425.1 Macrobrachium rosenbergii | reverse complement strand
AGTATCTTAGATCTTAACAAAGATGGAATTCTTGCAGAAATAAAAAGTCCTAAGGAAAATGGACCGAGTAATCTCAAACTCACCAGATTTTACCAGAAAATAGAATACTAAAGATATAAGAAATAAATTCTATGAGCAACGACGTTCTCAGTGTACTGAGGAAGACACTTCACTTATTTTCAGCGAATGGGGATTCAAAATTTGTTTTGTTATGCATTATGGCAATAAGGCATCTCAACGGAAATAAGGAGTCTGCTATTCTTAGCGAAGAGTAGAACGCACCAACTCGAGATATTCCAGTGCTAAGAATAATAATGGAACTTCACCACTGACATAATATTTTCGGAAAACGTCCAAATAGGAAACCTTCAGAGGGGAATTTATAGTATAATTTCAGCATTTTATGCTAAAGGATCAGGGTCCTAGGATGCTGCTGACGCCCCACAGGATCGTCATGTTTACAAATTTTGTCAAACGAAAAGCTGTGAAACATTTGCACCAATGCCCTCGTCCTTAAGAAATACAGAAGGAGCTGCGTAAAATTAGTGATTCATTGAAATCAGTTTTATACTTTCAAATTCTATAATACCGATAAGCTTGCCGTCAGAAAACATTACAGTCTCAAAACCAATGGAATGGAATGGAATATAGAATTTAGGCCAAAGGCCGAGCGCTGGGACCTATGAAGTCATTCAACGCTGAAACGGAAATTGGGATTAGAAAGGTTTGAAAGATGTAATAGGGGGAAAACCTCACAGTTGCACTATGAAACACATGTTAAGAGAGGTTGGATAGCAAGATAGAAGAAAAAGAATATGAATGGAGGTACAGTAAAAGGAATGAAAGGGGTTGCAGCTAGGGGCCGAAGGGACGCTACAAAGACCCTAAAGTAATGCCTACTGCTCACCGCGTGAGGTGCACTGACAGCACTACCCCCCTACGGGGCTCAAAACCAATGATTAACATAAAGTGAAACTTGTAATGGATTTGTTTGATTGAGCTTGACAAATAAAGAAGGCTCTTATTGCATCAGGACTAAGCTGTAGCTTTCATTCACTAACTAGTTCTAATGGTCCTTCAAGCTTGACAAATACTGTACTCTGGTTCCCATCTGCTGATTGTGAATTTCTAAGAGCAAATTGCTTGTAATTAATAAAGATAAAATCTGTTTAGGGCTCTCGTTTTTTGAGCTTTCAAGTGACTTTATGACTTTATTGCACATATTTATCTTTCTGTTTTTGTTAGTGGATAAAAAGGATTCATTTGTCATAAACATACAATCACAAAATTTCTTCCAAAATGGCATGTGCATCTGAGTATTAATGAATGGGAGTCATGCATAGAGTACTTCATAATCTGTATGAAATTTATAAGCTGACATACTTTTGTATATATATAAATATATATATATAATATATATATATATATATATATATATGTGTGTGTGTGTGTGTATGTATGTATGTATGTATGTATATATATATATATATATGTGTGTGTGTGTGTGTGTGTATGTATGTATGTATGTATGTATATATATATATATATATATATATATATATATATATATATATATATATATATATATATATATATATATATATATATATATATATATATATATATATGTGTGTGTGTATATATATATATATATATATATATATATATATATATATATATATATATATATATATATATATATATATATTCAAATAGACAGCTAGATAATGAAATAAGAAAAGTCACACGTGTATAAGTGTTTGCGTGTGTGTCTGCGCATGGGAAGGGATGTCAGTTATAAAAAAAATCTCCATTAGAAGGAAACAGAGACAGAATACGATAAGAATGCTCCAACCTTTTACTCCAGTTGAACGAATAAGTATGATTTAAAAACAACTCACCCTTGGCCCTTTGCGAACAGGCTCCACGGGCTCGGAAGTCTCCTCGAGATTATTGAGATTATTACTTCTCTTCGATAACGATATCTTCTTCAGTTCCTGACCAGTGTCAGTCACGGGGGCTACGGATGACGATACAACTGTGGAGAAAAATGTAACGTTTCATTAAAAGACATCACCAAAAAGCAACGTATAATTCAAAGATATCGCCATAGAACAAAGTATAATTAAAATTATAATCCAAAACAATAATGTTTAATTAAAAGATATCACGAAAAAATAACGTTCAGTTGAAAGATATCACGAAAAAATAACGTTCAGTTTAAAGATATTACGAAGAAAATAACGTTTCATTAAAAGATATCATCAAAAAGTAATGTATAATTCAAAGATATAACCATAAAACAATGTATAATTAAAAGATATCATCCAAAACAATAAAGTTCAATTAAAAGATATCACGAAAAATAACGTTTAATTAAAAGATGTCACGAAAAAACAACGTTCAATTAAAAGATATCACGAAAAAATAACGTTCAATTAAAAGTTATCACCAAAAGAATAACTTTTGATTAAAAGATATCACCAAAAAAAATGTATAAAATCAAGACATCACCAAAAACAGCGTATAATTAAAAGATATCACCAAAAATAATAAACTTTAATTAAAAGATATAACCGAAAAAATCATGTTTAATTATAAAAGATATCACCAAAAATTATCATTTAATTAAAAGATATCACCAAAAATTATCATTTAATTAAAAGATCTTACCAAAAATTATCATTTAATTAAAAGATATCACCAAAAATTATCATCTAATCAAAAGATATCACCAAAAATTATCATTTAATTAAAATATATCACCAAAAATTATTATTTAATTAAAAGATATCACAAAATAATAACTTTTGATTAAAAGATATCACCAAAATGATAACGTTTAATGAAAATATATCACCAAACAATTGTAGTTAGTCTGTCAATTACGTAAAATGGTTGTTGTAATTTTTAGCAGATAGTTCATGATTTTAAAACGTTAGAATTAAATTCAGTATAAAAAGCAAATTATCATTAGAATTAAAGTCCTTATAAAAAGCTAATTATAATGTCATAAAGGCAAAATGAATATATTCATATTTTTGGTAATTAAAACCCAGATAGCCAATCGACCATCTCTAGCTAACTGCGTTTGCACTTGCGATATTTCTCTTTGAACTCTCTTTGTAAAGTGTTGTTTTTGTACTGGAATATTCCTTTTAGGAAACTGTAAAGTTGAATAGATACAATATGTCACAGCAAATTCAAAAAAGCAAAAAAAGTGAAATGTCAAAATGGCGAGCCGAATATATCCAAAGACAAAAAAAGTTCCATATTTTGCAGTAAAATATATATTTTCTTACAGCAAATTGACAGACATACATAAATTTTGTGCACCATGTAGAATACAGTTTAATATCTTTTCTAATGTTATACAGTTTAATTATTTTAATACCATTGTTTGAAAAAAGGATACATTTTAAACCTGAATAGTTTCAGTTTCTGACAGGATATTAAAAATGGAAAATAAAAATAATGAAAGGTAAAGACTTGCCATAAGTAACGCAATGGAGTTGTAAAATTTTTTTGCAGTATGTAGAGTTTCGATAATTATCTTCATGATTATATATTGTTCATTTTCTGACAGCCACTGCATAGTAAGTTATGCTACCGATCTGTATAAGTCTATAATATTTTATATTACTTAGTAGCACTTATCAGTTAAAATTCCTTTGGATGTAAGTTATTCCCAACCTACAGTGAATTCGATGCCAAGTGATATTTGTGACTTAATATTTGCATAATATATATATATATATATATATATATATATATATATATATATATATATATATATATACATATATATATATGTGTGTGTGTGTGTGTGTACATATGTGTGTGCGTGAAACAGAGAGAGAGAGAGAGAGAGAGAGAGAGAGAGAGAGAGAGAGAGAGAGAGAGAGAGACCAACTGTCATCACAAATGTAGTGAGAAACAGTGTTCTCTGGACATACTGTGCTAGGATATTTCGATAAATGTCCAAGTTGTTCATGCATATGTAGTGAAAAATATGATATGTTGAGTCTGGAGGATTTGACTGTGGATAACATGACAACAGATGTGTTTTGCCAGGTAGGGGTGAGTGGTGCGGTGGGCGTACGAGTTGGACCGCAAAAATTGCTCACGAACCTCCTGTGTAGGTGTATCCATCTCGAAAAATCTTCTTCACGTGGGCATGCACATGGAAACTCGTTCACAGGTAAGTGTATCGGAAATTAATATAGCCTCTCTCTCTCTCTCTCTCTCTCTCTCTCTCTCTCTCTCTCTCTCTCTCTCTCTCCCCTCGTAATCACCCCTTTTCAACAAGAGGATGCTGTCCTTCTTGAATTCGATTCAATCTCAGCGCTATGAGCACCAATAAATAAGAAACTACTAATCTATCATTAATATTTCAATATATATAAAAAAGTTTTTAAGATCAGTTCTGGTGGGTTAACAACTGATAAAAGCTTATCTTATATATATTTATGATAAAAGATAAAAGAATGTTCAAAGTTTTCTTATAGACGTATGATTTAAAATAAACCATTTCCTTGGCTATTAACAGATTAATCCTCAGAAGCTCTCTTCCCAAACATAAAAATTTTCGCTCGGATAAACAACACAGCCAAAGCACGAGGTTGGTTAAAAAATGCAAGCACTAATACTCTGCTGAGGTGCTTAGTAGGAAATATTTTTAGATGACAGTATCTCAGACTGTTCAAATATCCTGTGACTCATTGCCTATCCCATGGATTAGCGCGTTATCTATCCCAGGGAATGGTGCATTGTCTCTTTTATGGGTTACATTCTAAGCTCTTCATCCTGGAAGCACGGTCCAGGGCGCAGAATTTCATGGGACAAATTTACATAGCAATATTTACAGAATATCCTTTCAGTGACACAGTATCGATATCTGGCAGTAACATATAGTTTTATAGGAGCCTTCCATTTGATTTCATAAAGCATAGCTTTTCATAGGCAACAGCAATTTATCCACAGTCTTTGGTTGTCACGGAGTTTACGAAAGATTTGCTATTAGATTTCTTCAAAATGATAACGTTAATTACATCATTAACGTACTCAAAGATACTACTTGAATGTTTGTGAGTTCGTTAAACGTTAAGCGGAAGCTCAAAATATGTATAAAGATATCGTTTTAATCGTCAAGAGGTGAGGATCATAATGATATGATCTTTGCATTGACTTGGGCTTCTGGAGTTGCTCGGCTAGGAATAAGATTAACAATAACAGTATAAGAGGCGAAAAATAAAACCGGCTTCTGAAGATCAATTTTAATTCGCAAAGTTATCAACTTCCTTGCACTGTATCGCAGTCGGAAATCTGTATCTAACGCTTGTGTTTTGATGAGGAACGATGACAAAGTTAGTATACAAGGAACGATGACAAAGGCAGTATGCAAGAAACGATGACAAAGTTAGTATAGAAGGAAAGATGACAAAGGCAGTATGCAAGGAACTATGACAAAGGATGTATACAAGTAACGTTGACAAAGGCAGTATGTAAGGAACGATGACAAAGGAAGCATGCAAGGGACGTTGACAAAGGCAGTATGTAAGGAACGATGACAAAGGAAGCATACAAGGGACGTTGACAAAGGCAGTATGTAAGGAACGATGACAAAGGAAGCATGCAAGGGACGTTGACAAAGGCAGTATGTAAGGAACGACGACAAAGGAAGCATACAAGGAACGACGACAAAGGAATTAACATACAAGGAACGATGACGAAGGCAGTATGCAAGGAACGATGACAAAGGAAGTATGCAAGGAACCATAACAAAGGAAATATACGAGGAACTATGACAATGGCAGTATGCAAGGAAGTATATCGATGCTATCCTTTCTCCTTTGGAGGTGAGCAAGATATTCGTGCTAGTTATTAAATGAATAATAAGTGCGAAATTCATTTTTCCTATGTAGTCTACTAAGCATACAGTAATCACAGTAACATTGGATTAATTTGTCTGCTTCCTATTAGATGATTCGGAGAAACAAATGCACAATTATGTAACCGTACGAATATATTCAAAAATAAAACTTTACAGAGAACTTCCGAGAATCTGTACGATTCTCCTTATCAGTCAGATTGAAAAGGGGAGTTGTACAGATTCTCGAAAGCGCTTTGTTTAGTTTTATTTCTAAACATACAGTATTTGTCCTGTTACATAACTGTGGATGTGTGTCACCATTTTAAGACTCATGTTACTATGGGCGTTTTTTAATAAATAGATAATTCATTTGGTGTGTCTAAAATTACGAGAGCCTATCCTCTTTCGTGTTCATTTATGAGAAAGGAGTAACTAAAATATGATTTGTTATTACATTCAAGCACTGCTTAGAAAACGGAACATGAAAAAAAATCACATTAAATTGAACATATTTACGACAGGGGAAACACTAGCGGATCAAGGGTCGTGCCACCTGGGCACGTGCCCCCGCCCCCCGTGAAAAATAATGACAAAATAATAATATTGAAGATTTAGATAATGATAACATAAATTAGAAATATAAAAATGGGAAAAATATTAAATATATTATAGAAATTATATATATATATATATATATATATTGTATATGTATAATACGAAAATTGGTGGACCCCCCTTGAAATTTTACTAGATCCGCTAGTAAATTTTCAACATGATCGAATTTTTATTCTGACGCAGTTACCCATCAACTATTTGCTTTTGATACAGGAAAGAATTGAATCGAATAAAAACCTTATAAAAATTACATATTTGATATCATTAGGGTAAATATGTTTTCAAAACTTTATATAGTCCTTGCAAATTGAGAAAGGAATATTATGATTGCCGATTTTGACAGAGACGTGCAGACGACATTCACGTTAGCGAAGTGAGAGACTTAGTTCCACAACGCTTACTTATTACGAACAGATCTTGCCATCCCCGTAGCGGGATAGTGCCGCCAGTGCACCTCATGAAGTACACTGTAGGCATTACTTAAGGTTCTTTGCAGTGTGCCTTCGGCCCCTAGCTGCAACCCCTTTCGCTCCTTTTACTGTACCTCCTTTCATATTACCTTTCTTCCATCTTACTTTCCATCCTCAACTAACAATTGATTCATGGTGCAACTGTAAGGTTTTCCTTCTGTTACACCTTTGTAACCTTTTACTGTCAATTTCCATTTCAGCGTTGAATGACCTCATAGGTCCCATTGTTTGTCCTTTGGTCTAAATTCTGTATGTTCAATGTAGAGTAAGAAGGAGAACAGTCTGCCACTTCATTCTTAACTTTCGTACCAATGCTCTCAAACTCATGAAGGGTCTTAGTGTAGTCATGAATGAGAACGATACCGTTAAATTATCCTCGATTTTACCGATTTACCAGAGCCATTGGATTTGTAATACAATTTTCGCTCAAGATAGTTGCGCGGAGTTTTTCTTTTCTGCAATAACGGTGCAGTTTCACCGAGGAGCTCTAGCTGAAAATCCCGAGAAATATTCTGAGTATATTTGGTATGTATTCATATTCAATATAAGCTAATAACGATTCAAATGAACTCCACAGTAAAGGGAAACTCTTAATCAAAAATCATTCTTATTGCTGCTACCAATACTACTACTGCTACTACTATTACTACTGCTACTACTATTACCGCTGCTAATAATAATAATAATAATAATAATAATAATAATAATAATAATAATAATAATAATAATAATAATAACAAATAAATATATTACTACTACAACTACTATTTCTAATACCAATAATAATAATAATAATACATTTAGACTGGTTTTTAATGTAAATAGTTGGAATGAAGTCTTAGTAGCTGATGAGAGTGAAAGGGTTTAATGTAACTGCTGAAATTTACTGAACATTACTGTTGATAACTCATGCGAATAAAAGTTAGTCGGAACGGATGTGCTGTTGGTGGGAGAGGGGGAGGGTGTCTGGGATGAATTTGCCAAATGTGTTTTAATATACTATACTTCGAAGTGTGTGTATATGTGCTCTGAGTGAAAAAGATACCGAGAAAAAAAAAATCACTTCATATGTGAATTATTCATTAAAAAAAAGGCTAAGCAGGAGGTGATGCATTTGTTATAAAAAAAATCGTATGCAAAAATTCGACATTGAAGTTAAATACTGGAAAATATTTTTGAAATCTGGGAATAGTTTATTGAGGAGATAACAGACGGAATATAGAATACATTGAGAATGAATAGGCATGGAAAAAAATTATCACTATCAATTATACACTATGATAGAAAAGATTTATTCAGGTGAAGCTACAGGTACAATTTGGCGTGCTAAAAGAAGGAATTGTAAAAGGATGGAGGAATGTCTGTTGCGTGCAGTTAATGCTGAGCTGAATGGCGATCATTGAGGGAAAATGCAGTGTCAGGTGAAATTACCGGAAATTGTCTCTAATACTTAAAAGAAAATTGTGAACATTACTTTAAAAGGATGAGAAATGAAAATTGTATTTGGAAGCAAATTTTATGGTTAATTAATGCTTGCATGACGGATGCCAAACCAGGGTCAGTGAGGCGAGAAAGGTAACAGGAATTCTCCTGTTGTAAAACTGACATTATATTTCAGGAGAGAGACAAAAAGAAAGGCAGCATGAATGTTAAAACTGTAATTTAAAATCAAAAATGAGGCGGAGAGCGAAATTTTATAAGCTATTTTTTACGTAAGACAGGCCGATTACAAAACCTCGTCTTAAATTTCATTTCAGTTTTTTTAAAATAGAGATAAGTTTTTTTTCGGACATGCTGGATATGTAAAGTAACAGTTGCTTCTAAAATCATTACCCATAGCCAAAGGCTATAACCATTCACTGAAAGGTTTCTCTGAACGTATGTTCCTCGCTGCTGGAGGCCGAATAATTTACATAGTGGTTGCTGAATAATATTTAACGCTTACTGTATGGGTACTGGTTATGATTTATATCTTCGTGCATTCTGAATTGACTGTGCATATCGGATTGAATCTGAAACGCTTAAGGATTTCAGTACATGAAAATGCATATAGGCGTCTTATATACAACAAGATATGTTAATGTTTACAATCGTTATTCGTAAACAATCGTCGCTTTTCTACAAAATATTCGCATATATACACATACACGGAAAGCATACACACACATTCACGCGCGTACACACAGACACACACACTTACATACTTACATGCATATGTACTGTATATATATATACTGCATGTGTGTGTGCGTATGTGTGTGTGCGCGTGTTCTCTCAGCGTTTACGTGAAAACGAAACAAGGCCATCGTTTGTCACGGAGAAAGCCTCGAAACGCGTGCCATCTAACTAAAAAAATTACCCAGTACGTTATCAATTTACCAACCTATAGCCATGGCAGTTAGAAGGTTGAAAAACGACGCCGTGACACGAGGCTTCATCCTGGTGTTCACCTGCAAAGAAAAAGGAGCCATATGTAGTAAGGCAATAAGTACAATATCCCATTCCTTAAATTAATAACGGAAGAGTCAGATGACAATGACCTGGCTGTTTTATGCCGTCATTATATCCAGTGAAAGAACGCGACCGAGGATCTGACTGCCTCTTTCAATGTTATACTGGAATTATGTTTTATGCAAGACAGCTGGCTGTCTGTTGATTCCATTGTTGTGACAGGGATCGATAAACAACACATTTTTTTTCCTGTTTATAAAAGAAAGAATAGAAATAAAACATTAAATATGACCTCTTTAATGTCTCATGAGATATATATATATATATATATATATATATATATATATATATATATATATATATATATATATATATATATATATATATATATAATATATATAGATCACTATTTTATATATGTTATGGTTATGTAAATATTCATGTCATAAGAAATTACATAAAAGAATAGGTTTTGCGTGTTATCATGGAAATATTCATTTAAGAAATTACATAAAAGAATAGGTTTCAAGATATGCATAGGAGTTATAAGCATACGGTGCACTGTTAGCATTACCTAAAGGTTCTTTGTAGAGTCCCCTCCGCCCCTAGCTGCAATCATTTCATTCGTTTTACCGTACCTCCGTTCATATTCTCTTTCTTCCATCTTATTTTCCACCCTCTCCTAACAATTGAGGTTTTCCTCCTGTTACACCTTTCGAATATCTTTACTCTCAGTTTCTCTTCAAGCCTGGATGACCTCATAGGTCCCAGCGCTTGGCCTTTGGCCTAAATTTGTAGTCCAGTTCCAGTTATCTTAATTTTTCGCAAAGGCTGGGAAGAATTTGAAATAAAAACATACTGTCAACTCCACATTTATTTTTTTTCCACATACATCAGTGTTCTGGAATTAAAGATTCCCTTTCTCTACAGAATAAAAAAGTAAAGATATATTGTTTCTGAAGCAAATATATTCGCTTTATTTCTGTGATACGATATACCATTTAATAACTATAGGATATCCATAGAAAAAATCTTTTCATAAGTAGTGTATACAGCGGTGATACAATAGTCATGATGTAAAACAATCAGGCTCAGTTACTTTTTCAGGAAATAAAAGTACCATAACAATATAAGTTATTCGCAAAGATATTTAATTTTACAGGCACGTTGCAGTAATACTTTGATCTGCACCTATAACACTTCCTGTTTACATAGTACCCTTTGCATGACACTTTAAATCCTTTTTTAGTGCTGTGACTGATGCCGGACTAAGGGATCTGGATGATGAAGAGACGCCTTTTATCTTGACAGAGTCTGAAAACTCCAGTGTGAAGTCGTTCCTTGCATACTGCCTTTGTCATCGTTCTTTGTGTACTGTTTTTGTCATCGTTTCTTGCATACTGTCTTTGTCAATACTGTTTTGTCATCGTTCCTCGCATACTGCCTTTGTCATCGTTCCTCGCATACTGCCTTTGTCATCGTTCCTTGCATACTCCCATTGTCATCGTTCCTTGCATATTGCCATTGGCATCGTTCCTTGTCACTGTCTTTGTCATTGTTCCTTGCCTTTTGTCATCGTTCCTCGTACACTGTCATCGTTTCTTGCATACTGCCTTTGTCATCGTTCCTTGTACACTGTCTTTGTTATCGTTCTTGCACTGCCTTTGTCATCGTTCCTGTTTGTCATTCGTTCTGCCTTTATCATCGTTCCTTGCATACCGCCTTTGTCATCGTTCCTTGCATACCGCCTTTGTCATGTCATTGTTCACTGTTCTTTGTCATCGTTCTTGCATACTTGTCATCGTTCCTTGCATACCGCCTTTGTCATCATCTTTGTTCGTTCTTGCATACTGCCTTTGTCATCGTTCCTTCTACACTGTCTTTGTCATCGTTCTTGCATACTGCCTTTGTCATCGTTCCTTCTACACTGTCTTTGTCATCGTTCTTGCATACTGCCTTTGTCATCGTTCCTTGCATGCCGCCTTTGTCATCGTTCCTTGCATACTGCCTTTGTCATCGTTCCTTGTACACTGTCTTTGTCATCGTTCCTTGCATACTGCCTTTGTCATCGTTCCTTCTACATTGTCATCGTTCCTTGCATACTGCCTTTGTCATCGTTCCTTGCATACTGCCTTTGTCATCGTTCCTTGCCATCGTTCCTTGTACACATCGTTCCTTGTTGTCTTTGTCATCGTTCCTTCCATCGTTCCTTGTACACTGTCTTTGTCATCGTTCCTTGCATACTGCCTTTGTCATCGCTCCTGTACACTGTCTTTGTCATCGTTCCTTGCATACTGCCTTTGTCATCGCTCCTCATACACTGTCTTTGTCATCGCTCCTTGCATACTGCCTTTGTCATCGCTCCTTATACACTGTCTTTGTCATCGTTCCTTGCATACTGCCTTTGTCATCGCTATGCCATCGTTCCTTGCATACTGCCTTTGTCATCGCTCCTACACTGTCTTTGTCATCGTTCCTTGCATACTGTCTTTGTCATAGTTCCATACTGCCTTTGTCATCGTTCCTTGACTACTGCCTTGTCATCGTTCCTTGCATATCGTTCCTTGTCACTGTCTTTGTCATCGTTCCTGTTTGTTGTCGTTCCTTGTACACTGTCTTTGTCATCGTTCCTTGCATACTGCCTTTGTCATCGTTCCTTGTACACTGTCTTTGTCATCGTTCCTTGTATACTGCCTTTGTCATCGTTCCTTGTATGCTGCTTTTATCAACATTCCTTGCATACTGACCTTGTCAACGTTCCCTGCATGCATACGTTCCTTGTACACTGTCTTTGTCATCGTTCATTGTATACTGCCTTTGTCATCGTTCCTTCTATGCTTGTCATCGTTTGTCAACGTTCATCGTTCCTTGCATACACCTTTGTCATTTGTCGTCCTTCATCGTTCCTTAAACTGCCTTTTTGTCATCGTTCGTACACCGCCTTTGTCATCGTTCCATGACGTTCCTTACTGCCTTTGTCGTCGTTTCCTTGCATACTGCCTTTGCCATCGTTCACTGTCTTTGTCACGTTCCCTGCCTTTGTCATCGTTCCTCGTATACTGCTTTTCATCGTCAACGTTCATCGTTCCTGTATACTTGTTGTCGTTCCTTGCATGCTGCCTTTGTCATCGTTCCTTGTAAACTGCCTTTGTCATCGTTCATCATTTCCTTTTGTATCGCCCCTTGCCTTTGTCATCGTTCCTTCCTGCATGTGTATCGTTCCTTGTTTTTTGTCATCGTTCCTTGTAGTTTGTCATCGTTCCTTGTATGCTGCCTTTGTCATCGTTCCGTGTATACAGCCTTTGTCATAGTTCCTTGTATTTGTCATCGTTCCTTGTATACGTTCCTTGCCCTTTGTTAAACACCTCACATCATTTCCAATACTGCCTTTGAAACCATTCTCATCGTTCCTTGCACATTCACGACAAAGGCAAACATATTCCTTGGGGCAATTCTTCCTATGCCAGCATCAGAGACCTTTCATTTTTTCTTGTTGTTACTGCAATAGGAAGTAAATTTAAACTGCAAATTGACAGCACATCATCAATTTGTTTCGATATTCCTTAGCTTGCACCATGACGTTTCGTGTCAATTAGGCTTAATTGGAGAAATAAATTGCATGTCACTTGTCTCCCAAATCATTCTTCTTCCAGGAAGACTTTCCCACAGACGGCATATATATATATAAAGTTTACAAATACAAACGTTTGTCATCGTTCCTTGTACCATGTGGCATCCACAATGCTGCCTTATACCCTTGCATACTGCCTTTGTCATCGTTCCTCCTGTCATTTTGGTCTTTGTCATATTCTAGATATGTCTACATCTGACGTTTTTTTAAATATTCTGTTTCTGCAAACCACGAAGAATCTACAAGCTCAATTATCTGGGAGTTCACAAATATAACTTTGTGTAGCGTCCCTCACTCTGAACAAATCGTAAGCCGTAGTACAATTCCTTTGTGTTTTCGTTGTCTCTGACATCGTGATTCGATCTATTTAACCAGTTCTCCCCCATTTTCGCTCTGTAGGCTATATGGTGTCCCAAAAATTCAGTCAGCAACTTTTCCAGAAATGTTAGAAAGGATGTTAAACTGGCAAATTGACACATCATCAATTTGATTCGATATGTTTATATGGTTGGCATAGGCGACAACTGTACTTCATTCTTCTTCCAGGAAGACACCCACACTTGCACAAACTAATGCACACATGCACAGACACACACACACACACACACAAACCACGAAGAATCTATAATTATCTGGGAGTTCATATAACTTTGTGTATATATATATATATTTTCGTATATCGTGATATATATATAAAAAAATTCAGTCAGCAACTTTTCCAGAAATGTTAGAAAGGATGTTATGGCTTCATGATTTGATCGGTATGTTTATATGGTTGGCATATATATATATATATATATATATATATATATATATATATATATATATATATATATATATATATATATATATATATATATATATATGAATCCTGCTGTACTTGCTTACACTGAAATCAATTCCATCCATAAATCCACAATATTTTTAGCATATATATATATATATATATATATATATATATATATATATATATATATATATATATATATATATATGTATATATATATATATATACATATATATTATATATATATATGTGTGTGTATATGTATGTATATATATATATATATATATATATATATATATATATATATATATATATATATATATATATATATATGTGTGTGTGTGTGTGTACGTATGCATATACTGTATGTTTGTGTGTGTGTCTGTATGCGTGTATATGTGTGTTTGAATGTGAGACTTCTAGTTGATATGTGGAAGAAAGAAATATAACATTCGGTGTCCACAGAATGTACAAACGGACAGGCAAACCGATATACACATTTCCGGATGTTGTCAGAACAGCATTAAAGAATTTCCCTCGCGTCTTGACAGGGAAGAGGGAGCACCTCCCGAGTCATTAAGTGAATTACCAAAAAGTCAAAAAGTTCCTCGATGGGTGAATTTGGAAAACAAGAATTCGTATAAAATTCTGTCACAGAAAATTAGTTAGAAAATGTAATGAAACCCAAAAACAGCAAAGAAAATAACAGTATTGCAAAAACATTTCTTCTGACATGATAAAAGAAATGTCATTTTTTATGTTTTACATACTTCCTTTATATGGCAACAGTATCAATAACATTTACATTTTTGGCAATGTACAGTTTACCCTTTTTAAAATGATTTCAGTAATATAAATTTATAAAAATGGTATCAATAACCAAGCGAACAAAAATAAAAATAAGATATTCAGACTTCACGAAACCTGAAGTAAGATTGCAGATGAGGTGATTCCAATGCAAAGTTATTCTAATGACTTCAATAATTAGATCCGGAAAATCATAAATATGCAGGTAACGGTTACTGATAAGATCTAAAAATAAACTTTGGCTCTTCTCTCAATCTCGGACCCCTTTTAAACTTAAAGATCCCTTGAAACATTATACTTGATGGATTTGTATTCGGATAAACACTTTGCCTTGAAAAGTGTAATAAAAGGGAAGGTATATTAGACATTACACTTGTATACAACATCATTAGATATTTCCTGAAGGGAAAAGTGAACTGCTTCTTACGAAAATGAACTCAAACACATTTTTTAGCATATTAGGAGTCTTCCAGTGTCTTATTTTTCGTTAACTAAGCTCCAGCTATACCGTAAGCCAGCCAAATTGAGAAAGGGTGTCTTCGGTGCATATATTTATTGTAAAGAGTCAAAAGTTTTAGATGACTGACTACTGTGTAAAACAGCAAGTTACTCCAGTTCTCGCCCTTTTATTTCTTTTTCCGTGTTTGTATGGGGTAATGATCATCTTAGCAAAAGAGAAAGACTTACTCTGTAGCGTTCTCTTTCATAAATTTGAATGAAAGTACTCAATTCACCCAAAGTTTTACTCTTTCAGTTTTCTCTTAGGTTTTTCCGTTAGTTTATTTCGCATACGTATATACAGTATGTATGTGTGTATATGTATATATATATATATATATATATATATATATATATATATATATATATATATATATATATATATATATATATATGTATGTATATATATATATATATACACAATATATATACATATGTATAACTGTAATTATAGTACACACACATGGCACGAATCAAATCAACCTCACTTCTCCATTTGTGTGAAAGTTGAAATGGCTAGTGTCATCACGCTCGACCACTCCTAATCAGCTTTTCATTTTGCATAAAGCCTGGTCATGGTGTAATTTGTGTAGAGCTGGTAAAAAAAATTAAAACTTTAGTAAAGCTTGTGCGAGTACAAAATCTTTTTCAGGTTGGAAATTACTACAATGGACAGTTCACGATAAGAGAGTCAATGAACAGACGACCAACTTTGTCAATAACCTAGATGTTGTGACGCCAGTTTTACTAAACACAAATCAATCAGTCAATCAAACCCTCCCCGATCAGAACTAAGTTTCCCACCCACTTAATTATCCCGAGAGAGACGTCAGGTCATCTCTTAGCTTTCAGGGAATTTCCTGTTCACAAGCACCTTTTGCTTGTTGGGTTCTCTGCTTCATCGGAGGCATTCAGAAAGTTTCCTCATAAATCCCCAAGTTTTGAGGGTAAGTCTGCCTTTTAGAATTACGAAATAAACTTGTTAGACATCTCATCTATACACGGTTGCTTTGTTCCATCTCATCTATACACAGCTGTTTTGTTCTGCCTGAATGCAGGGTTATCTAAATTTACTCATTATTTTTTCCAGTAAACGTAAAGGAAATCAGAGATTTTTTTAGATATTTAAAGGCATCATGCTTACCCCATATGAAAAATGGGAAAAAAGCACGTTAAACGAAGAAGAAAAAAAGAAGAATTGATCAAAATATCAAGTAACACACTTTATCTACTAAGGAGAGAGAGAGAGAGAGAGAGAGAGGAGAAAGTAAATCATTCTAAAGCGAGAACAAAACTATGAAATTACAAATATAATAAAGAACGCGAGAGCAAAATTCTTCATAGAAATTGAAGGAAAAGTGTCCTACAAATGACATTTGTCTGAGAGATGGAAAGGGCAGTTGGAAAGCGAAAATACTTGCTTTCTTTTGTGTCATAGTTGGTCATTCCGCGCCTACGGAAGACTGCGCTCTCAAAGATTACGTTAAGTTCGAATCCACAAAGGAAGCAAAAAGGATTTCCCTAATTCAGTTGTCCTTTTTCCTTTACGAAAAGTCCGCTTCAAGAACCCACAAAAGTATGAGGTCGAAGACTGAGAGAGAGAGAGAGAGAGAGAGAGAGAGAGAGAGAGAGAGAGAGAGAGAAGAACGGAAGACGAAAAATGGCTTTAATACGAAGAAAGCGAGGTCCTCGTGCCTAGAAATAATTTAAAAATGATTGGAATTACGGCAAATAGAAGATAGGGAGCAGTTCAGAGCCTGGTCGTCATGTGCTTTGTATAGAGCTGGTAAAAAATTATATTGATCAATTTGTGAATACAAGATCGATGTACGTTTTCAGGCTGAGAATTACTGTAATGAATTGCCCAACACCAAAGGGTTAATGGACAACAGACAAACGTTATAAATGAGCGTTAATTTGCTGAATAAGGAACTGTTGAATCATTATACACAACTTCATTGATCCTACCAACACACGTCAGAAACTTAAATAGAGTAACAAATAACCCGCTCCGCACCCCAACCCCCGCCCCCACCCCCGACACCACATAACAACACACCTCTCACCCCCAACCCATCACCTCAAAAATGACTAAGACATACGATTGTCATCTGTTCCTATGTGGTAACCGGTTTCGGACCAAATACTATTTCCACGAGTAGGTCCGATTTATAGTGTGTGTGTGCGTGTGTGCGTGCGCGCAGGGTGAGTGTGTGCGTGTGCGCGCAGGGTGTGAGTGTGTGTGTATGCGCTCAGGGTGCGAGTGCGTGTGTGTGCGCGCGCAGGGGATGTGTGTGTGCGTGTGTGTATACTATACTGGTACGTAATCGTACTAGCAAAAGCCGTGAGCGTAAATTGCAGTATCTAAC
>NC_089744.1:70642581-70702581 GCF_040412425.1 Macrobrachium rosenbergii | reverse complement strand
CTAGCGTTAGATTATGTCAATATAAAATCGTTAATATCAAGAGAAGGAAAAATACTTCAAAGAAATGTAAAAAAAAAATTCATTATAATGCGATCTTTGTGATATAGACTTTGTGATTTAGATTTTGTGTCAAATAATATGAGGTGTATAGGAAATGTTTCTATATTCAGATGTTGAGGTCATCTGTATTTCGTTCTATAAAATGTGAGATCAATTCCATTTCTCAGTTTTTCACAGATAAAAAAGATTACCCTAAGTAGCGGAAATATTTACCGAAACTTTGTCATGACCTCTCAGTTATATTTCCTGTTTATTTCTGTTCGTTTTACGGTTTAATTTTATTTTGGCCTAATAATATACTTATGCTTTGTTATACAAGAAATAATCAGCAGTTTTCTCTAAACAGCATTGAATTTAGAATCCCACGCGCGTACTTTTGCATGTAGGGAAAATATCGTGACATTAAACAACGCAGAAACACCCCTTCAGAGTGAAGCATACAGTATGTGCTTTACCAAATGGCCCGGGGCCCCACAACTCAAAGGGAAGCGCCCAAGCAGCTTCCAACTGACGGAAATAAAACAACTCTGAAGTGGAAAACGCAGTGGGAAGAAAAATGAATGGTAAATATTTTTGCTGCAACGACCTGCGCCCGGAGGCGTTGTAATTTAAGAATGTATAGAAGTAATTTACAGCCGGGCTGTAATACTTCCTCCTTAGGAAGAAGAAGAAGAAGAATGAGAATAAGGTGAATGAGGAGAAGAAGAAGAAGAACAAGAACAACAAGAAGAAGAACAAGAAGCAGAGGAAGAAGAAGATGAATGAGAAGGAAAAGAAGAAGAAGAAGAAGAAGAAGAAGAAGAAGAAGAAGAAGAAGAAGAAGAAGAAGGAGAAAAAAAAAGGAGCAAGAAGAAGGAGAAGAAGAAAAAGAAGAAGAGGGAGAGGAGGAAAAGGGAGAGGGTGAAGAAGAAGAAGAAGAAGAAGAAGAAGAAGAAGAGGGATATGAACAACAACAACACCAAGAAGGCGAAGAGGAGAGAAGACGAGGAAGAGGAGAACACTAAGAAATAATCCGAAGTGGAAGCAGAGATCCCGGGTACGATGCTTCTGACAAAAGCAACCGTAAATTGACCTCATCCAGACGTTTATGTAACTGCATTTTTCACCCGGAACTGTTCCTCAGGCTTTCTGTTTAGCCAGTCTCCCCCTCCCTTTAGGTGTTCAGCTCGTGCATTTAAATCCTGAAGAGAAACGGCCCCATTACGGTGAAGAAAATACATGTCTCTAATATATATCTCATTTATAAATCTACCTTTAAGGGGTCTTCGAGGGAGGTCTGATCCGTTTACGATGCTGTTTCATATTCTCTTAGTGTTTGTGTTGTGTCAAATTTTTCGTCGCAAGTTATAGAGACATGTCAGTGCCTAACTATAGGAACTTTATCTCATAATATTCTAGAGATGAACATAGGAATTTATACACTCACAAATATACATATATATATATATATATATATATATATATATATATATATATATATATTATATATATAAGTATATATATGTGTATGTATATATATATATATATATATATATATATATATATATATATATATATATATATATATATATATATATCTAATAGAAGGAGCCCATAAAAACGCCAAAATGTAGAAAGTTGTTGCTATATTTCAGAGAACAAACTGTCTCCCTCTACTGGCAAGTATATGAATACTTGCCAGTAGAGGGAGACAGTTTGTTCTCTGAAATATATAGCAATAACTTTCTACCTTTGGCGTTTTTATGGGCTCCTTCTATTAGATGGATTTCTGTTTTAACAGAAAATATTTCATAGTCATATATGAAATATATATATATATATATATATATATATATATATATATATATATATATATATATATATATATATATATATATATATATATATAACCACGAATATACGTCATACTCTTCATCCCACAAGCAAAATTATATATCATTCTCTAGCTTCAGTGATCGTAGACTCCTTGCCACATCATAAGCTTATCCTATGATACTTTAATGACTTACAGTATTTCATGGAGAATTAATTAAATGAATATTTTTTTACCTGTACTGTAGTATACATTGTAATTGTGCTAATTTCATTTATTATTATTTTCTTCAGCTGAGAACGTACACAAATTTAAATGAAATTAGCCTCCTTGTTCTCTGGAGGTCTTTTGGGATGAAATTACCTGCCTTATTCCTCTTCCGTGCTGGTTGTAATTATCACAGTCAGTTATCCGTTAGATACTGAATTTACTTGAAAGTCAATAGCAGTACTAAAGGATTTAACGGTGTTTGCCTATTGCATTCCAGCTCACTAGGGAATCGCATTCATTCTATGTATAATGTGAACGATCAAGCCATTGGATCGTAAACACCCACACAACGCACACACACCCACACATATATATATATGTGTGGGGATGTGTGTATGTTTTTATACATAGGTATATATATCTATATATATATATATATATATATATATATATATATATATATATATATATATATATATATATATATATATATAAACACCGTATCACACTTCTCAGTTACCAATAGAAGGATTACCACAATATTGCTCTCGTTTAGGAAGACGAAATGTAAATATTTTTACAAATACACTTCGTCTTTCTAACCAAGAGTATTACTGTGGACCCTTCTATTGATATATATATTATATATATATATATATATATATATATATATATATATATATATATATATATATATATATTTTTTTTTTTTTTTTTTTTTTTTTAAGTCTTTCCTATATAATTCAAACCAAAGAGCACTACACTGAGGTCTTTGGCGCATAGACAAGACCTTAAGAGACCGGAAGTGTTAGTGTGCACGTTAGTATATGTGAGTAATAGATATAAAAAACATAAACATTCCTTTAGTAATTGACTTTCAAGTAAATTCAAACCAAAGTAACGCTGACTATAATTACAACCAGCACGGAAGAGGAATAAGGCAGGTAATTTCATCCCAAAAGACCTCCAGAGAACAAGGAGACCATTTAAATTTGTGTAGACTGGAAATAATAAATGAAATTAGTTATAATGTATATTACGTTAGTAAAAAATATTCATCTAATTATTTCTCCATGATATAAAAAGTCATTAAACATTCCATGATGTGGCAATTCTTCACACCATTAAAATGCTTGTGGGATGCCACTATATTGTAGTGGAAAAAGTATTCATTCAAAGCATTCGTTCAGGGTTATAGTAAAAACTTAACAGTGAGTTTCTGTATATGACATCATCATTCTTTTACTGATAACTACTTCCTTCCAAGCTTTGATTTGAAGTATTCATATTCATTTCATGTTTAGCTGTATCTTTTATTCCCTGTGTCTTTTCCTCCATCGCCTGTCTCAGCACATCTCTTCTGTCCTGGACGTCATGAAACTTCCAAGACGCTGCATCTGTCTTCGCTTGTTATCTCAGATCTTATATCATTCTCAGAAGACGACGGGATCTCTCACTTTGTCTTCTCAAAGAAAACGCCGGGTTGGTCGAGAGGCTTGAGAGAGAGAGAGAGAGAGAGAGAGAGAGAGAGAGAGAGAGAGATGAATGCCGTGCCGCGTGAGATCTGAAGATGATAAATTCTCAGTGCCTGCTTTATTGCGGTCTTTGATGCTCTGATGTTTCTGCTTTTATTTATTGTTCTGTGGATTTTAGCATTTACCTTATTAATGAAGTTTATAGGTGTTTAAATTTTGGATAACTTTGTTATTGGCTATAACTTTCTTGTCGAAAACAATATTATGGTAGTAATTCAAATATACAACGGATATCTTTCATTGCAATTAAAATGTATTCGTAAATATGCTAGAAACAGAGCAGAATCCCAATTGCAAGCCGTTCTTCTCCCACAGTATCTCACTTTATTCAGCCTCCTGTCGTGCCTAAGTATGTGTCCCAAACACAAGGTCATGCGTGAAATTAGTTAAAACCGATGACAGCAAATAGCTCCTCTTTCTGGTCCAATATATTCTAGTCACAATCTCTTTGACGATTTCCAGCCACTCAGCCTCTTGCAACCTTTAGCCTCCTCCTGACATTCTTAAAAGAATCTGAAGTCTCTTAAGACGAAAAGAGTCTGTAGTCCTGATGGCACCATTTATTGGATTTCCAAGAGCTTCCTGCTTTTTCCGTTATCCTTTGTACTGTTATTATAGTCCTCTTTTTGAAAGTACTCTAATCCTTCCATTCACCATCAAAGGGTTCATATAATCTAATAATTCTAAAATCATTGGGCCTTAGATCAACGCTAATCTCCTGAAACGCTTCGAACCTGCTTGTCAGCATAAATACTTTAAGACAAGATCAACTGGTGATCAATCTCCAATTCCGTCTTACTTATTTCTCAATAATTTAAGGAATTTCGTTCCAATTATCTAGACATCCCAGAAACGTTCAACATGGTCTGGTAGTCGATAATGTTAACCAGAGTCTTTATTGTCTCTCAATATACTTTTCACGTTTCTAGTCAGATAATTCTATGGTTTCGTATTTATTCCATAAAACGAAATTTTTACTTTAGATAAGTCCTATGCTTTCTTTTACGTGATTTTGCTAAATATCTACATACCTCAATAACAATATTCTAGATTCCTTTTAACTTTCGTAAACAAATCTAGTCAACATTTTCCTGTATAATTAGTGTGGGGGTATAAATACTAATTTAACCATACCATCAAATATTTACGTTAATCCAGGAGAAGTTAGAGACGGCAAGAATCCCCTGGGACGTTACGTACTGACCCGAAGTCCCGAACAAGATAATCTAATTCTCCTCACTAGTATGGGGGCCGGTGGGAAGAGGTGTTGGCCCGGGTTGTTCGGTGGTAATTTTTAATGAGGAATTTTGCAACAGTCGAAAAATCATTGTTATGCACAGAATAACTTAAGATATAGATGCGCAGTTCGTTTTTTTGCAGACTATGTGTAATATATATATATATATATATATATATATATATATATATATATATATATACATTACCCTACAAATCAAAAGTCCTTCAAAAAAGGCATCACACACACAAAAAAGCACGTTAAAAGAAGAAGAGATATATATATATTTATATATATATATATATATATATATATATATATATATATATGATTATATATTCTGTATTCATTTATCACACATATATATATAAAAATATATGCATGTATTTCGACTTTATATATATTGATAAGGACGGATACAGAGTATATATTTGTGACTTCTCATACTCTGTATCAGTCCTTCGTCAATATTGGAAATAAAGTCGAAACCGGTCAGACCTACACCCTGTTTCTTATTTTTCACCGGTGGTTATGTGATGTATATATTTATAAATATATATATATATATATATATATATATATATATGGATATTAAAATATATATATCTGTTGTGTATGTACGTATTGTATGTATAATTTCTAAAACTGGAATTAAAACGTTGTATTAAATGCAAACAGAGTATAAGACAACGATTCTCTCTCCTTATGGCTTTATACACTCTCTCTCTCTCTCTCTCTCTCTCTCTCTCTCTCTCTCTCTCTCTCTCTCTCTCTCTCTCTCTCTCTACTTTATAAAAACGACTAAAGAGAGCTCTAGCTTGGAATATATCTATATCTATCTATCTATCTATCTATATAGATCCATCTATCTATCATATAGATCCACACGTCTTATATATATATAGAGCACACTCTCAATAAAGTGGATTTTCTCATTAACCCAAAGAATGGCGACCGTATCATACAGTTAAGCAGATAATATACCCTGAGGACTCTGATTTCCAAAGGACTACGGAATCTTAGGACCTGGGTTAATGAGGATGGGACCAAGGTTAGGGGGAACCTAAGTTTGAGAGTCTACTAATCCCTTTAGAGGGGAAATAGGATCCCTGGTAATTATGCCATAATTAGTGAACGAACTTACACCAACTTTGGTAATGAAGGAACCTCACTGCGTAAAATGTGTGGATTTCTGTTTATTAAAAGGGTTTTTTTTCATCGGAATTGTGTATTAAGTTTATTTCTGTTACTTTAGAGTAACGATAAGCAGTGGGAGAGTAAAGTTTGATTACGAACGGCGTTTTCTCAGTTGCGTTAGATTCACTCTGCAGGTAGATCTAGTTTGTGGCTGCATGTTACCATAAGTGTTTATCCATTCAATGTTTATGATTAAAAATGTCTGTCATGTATATTATATTTTGTACTTAATCTCCACTGTAGGCCAAATGAAATTATTATTATTATTATTATTATTATTATTATTATTATTATTATTATTATTATTATTATTATTATTATTATTATTATTATTATTTAAAGAGGTTGAAAGTGGAATAGGCTATTATTCATTGTATTTGGTTTACTTTACATCATTATTTCAGCGAATTTCTATATTAGTTTATGAATATTATGTACTCAGACGTAGCTTTCTCTTATAATATGGTACAGTATATCTCATTTTATCTTCGTAAATTTAGTTATAATTTTTTTATTCAGTAAAGGTGAATTAACTTTGTTCTTCGATGTATAAAAGGCCTTATCAATTTATGTTATATTCTGTACACCAGCTTAATATTTGCAATTCCTTAAGGAAATTAATTTGGTCTGAAAATTAGCCAAGTTTACATTCTGTTCCGGTGTATATCACTGCGTTGCTTCATAAAATGTTGAGGAGTATGTGTAGATAAGACAAACAAAAAAGACTGTTAAGTTAAGTTAAGTATACCTTAGTTTTACCAGACCACTGAGCTGATTAACAGCTCTCCTAGGGCTGGCTGTTAAACTGATAACAGCCCACAGAGTTGAATGCCCAAGAAAAGATGGTGGAAGTGTATATGCAAATATGTATATAATGAAAATTACTAGGTTTCGAGTAATAATTATATTCATCTTTGAATTAAAAGAAAGCGAAAGAGTTATAGAGGGAGTCTAGAAGGAAAGTCCTCGCCTCCAGGAACATTGTACACTGTTGTGAAGCATGGACTAATGCACCTTCAATTTGCATACTTTTACAGGGGCAGTAGTGTGAGAGGCTGACTGAGTTGAGCAAAGATTAAGTATGAATGTACAGTTTCTTGTCGTTAAGAAACATTGTTACAAACAGGAAAACTAGATGTATGGTTACGCGTTGCGTCGTAATATGCAGAAACTTCCCTTTATAACAAAACCGTCGTAATTGAAAGGAAGTTCTCATTTGATACCAGACACGCTTCTAGTGAGATTAGACTTTCCTTGCATGCAATCATCTCGTAAAGGCTTAGAGAACATATAAGTTAAATGTGTTCAGGAAAAAACTGCACGCTACCAAGGAACAATTTTTTTTAAGGAGTTACTGGTAAACTGAATATTGCTGAACAGTTATTATAAATAAATACGACAAGAGTAATGTTTGCAATCCTCCTCCATCGATGATTTTTTCCCGTGCGTAGAATCCTGTGATATCCAATATCTTGGTGTATGGCGCCTCTGACAATCGGTAAATTGTATTGTTTTCGCGAGTGCACATCCTACGTCTACTAAAAGAATTACTGAAATATCTGTTGACTGTTCTAGCATGGAATATTGTCGTTTATTTACCTCGCTTTGCTTTGCTTAACACTTTCAATAATGCATAAATCCTATGAATTACTTACATTAACGATATCATATAAGGGAACGCATCTACGTATAAATATAAAAAATTAAGACTTTAATATTTGTTTTTGTTCTCATCTGTTCATTTGTTATTTGTAAGTCACCGAATATATCAGCTGTGGGTTAGAAATGGGTTCTGGTATGGGAAACTAGAACCATGAAATAGCACGTTATTCAAAATGATGTATTACCCTTGTTAACAATCCGTAAAAGCTACTTTAAGAAGAAAAATTATCTCGTTATGAGCAATCTGACCCGAGAAATACAGTGGCTTAAGCTCTAACGAAAGTGACGCCTCTGGAAGCTAGATATGGAAGTGATGAATATTTTTCTTTGTGTATTTTCTATAGTATTTAAAATCGCACCTTTTTGTATGGTAACTAGTCCCACAAAATGTAATTTCACTCCTGAGATAACTTGGCTAAGTTTGGATGAGAAAAGGCCTTACTAAGTCAAATACGTTATGCAAAATGTTAAAGATACCATAGATTTGCTGAAAGTCTTTGAGTGTGGAATTACCCAAAGCTTTTGGAAGATAAAATCACGTTTCATGTGGTATTTTAATCTGAAGAATTTGATAGTTTGCGTACTTTTCATCTTATAGCCTATTGCAAACTTTGAAAGCAAAAAGGGCCACATAATATTCAATATGGTGACTTTTGGCCGAATTAGAAGTCATATATTTGTGCGTTTGTTACCTACAAGAGCCAGTATTTAGCAAATTTTGAAAGAGAAAATGCCCTACATAGAGGGTATGTTGTTGTTACCTACGATTGGCGTTAGTTATGACCCTAATTGCTAAAAGTGTAGTTACTCCAAGTTCTTTTTATCATTAGAACCTGTGTAAAGCAACTTTTAGAAGAAAAATTTCCTTACCACAGAAAATTCGACTTGCGCAATGTTCATGGTGAGTTCAGACTTGCTGCATGTGGTACCAGTGGCAGATTGATTTGAAATACCAGTGGTAAATTGATATGCACAGAATGTTTGACAGATAAAAAGTACTTCCCATGCCGGCTGAATATAAATTCATAGCAATTCTGTGTTACTTTGTTGCAAGAATAGCCCATATTTAGCAACATTTGAAAGAGAAAGGAGTCCACTATGGATGCTTTGATGACGGGTATGTCATAGTTGCCCCAGATTTGACGAGAGTGGAGCCATCAGCATTCACAGTAGATATGGATTTACTAAACTCCTGATTTAATATTTCAGATTCCGCACATAACTTTCTTCTAATTATGTTTTCCCCGTCGTTTTTCCCTATAAAGTCTAAAGTTTCCTAAGCCTCAATGAAAAAATAATTTGAGGAAAACGCAGTGTATAGCGATGAATTCATCAGTAAGTAGACGGCTTTGCTACCTGAGCTTACGAAGAAGTCCCTTCAACACCCAGGGGTGTCTTACTGGTCTGTCGTCCCCCAACCCCTGTGTGATTTTTACCACAAACTAAGGGGAACTGCTGAATAGAATCAACTTGGAACACCTTGCAGATTTGATGTGAGTGATGTTTCCCAAGAAACTGACAATATTTTTCTTTTTTTTTTTTTTTGGGGGCGGGCGGGGCTTTTGTTACTCCAGGGACAAATTCCTGAGACGTATGCTAGTATTGCACCAGCCCCAATTTTTTTGCCATGCCCCTAGGTTAGGTTAGGTTAGGTTAGGTTAGGTAAGTTAGAGTAATTTGGGTGCTGGAACCATAATGAAATTATTTTCAAGAAAATTCTATGGTTAGTTTTTAAGATATGGCGTCCCGCTTTTTTCAGGGAAAGGTCCGGTACTCGGTTACATCTCGGGAGACCCTTTTATCAGTACCCACCCCAGATCTACCTCCACCCTCCCCATAGAGGAGCCTACCTGACCTGACCTACGACTGTAGACCGGGGGCTTCGAGTTACAAGCATTCGTTAATGTAGAAGACAGTCTCACTCTGCATAACGGCGTCATTGACCTTGGTAGCTGAAACGCCACATAACTCAATCAGTCAGTCCCTCGATCTACATAAACTATCTGCAACCAATAAAATGCATCTGCTCTTACCTTTCGAAACATTTACAGAATTCTTCCCATTTTCTCCTTTAGTCCTTAATGGCGCAGCTTCCCTGATTACCCCTTCACTATTCCATCCCCTCTTCCGTTGCATTTCTCTCTTTCATGAAAGCGAAACCAATCCCCTACTACATCGCGTTTTAATCCTTTGAACATTAAGGGATTTGCATAGGAAGATTCAGTGGAAAGCTATTTCGAATCGGCAAAATTGACCAAGAAATCAGAGAATCCGTTAAAACACTATTCCGGAATTCTGGAATCTGGTAATGGGAACGCGTTTCCTCCTAAATTTTCCTTTTATTAAAAGGACACACGATCCAGATTGCAAATACTACGGAGGTTCGGTAGTGGTGTAGTGGTAGAGGCAATAATTCGTAACAAGTTCGCTATTGTATTTTGGATTTTCAAAAGATGTAATTTGAGCGCTTGTTTTTCCTCCTAATTTCGAAGTAACTGAAAAATATGTCAGTATTATTGCTGTTTACATCAACAATCACATTAATAGCGCACTTTATTTTAACCGAATATCTACTGTGCTAAATAACGTATGTGGTGTGTGTACATTAATTTTAGATATAAAACCTTATTTAGGGTTTAGATTTTATGATCATTGCCCTGGTTACCAATAAACATTAATTCTTGTTTATATGACAATTTATTATCAAACAAGGTTGTGCCTCCAATAAATAGTTTCTTTGCTTCTCTTCCATTTAAAATAACCCGAAGTGGAATCTTTATTCGATACGTTACGCATTCCTGTTCAATCTGAACAGTTCCTGCTTTGACTTACAACGGCAAGACCTCTTTTATCCCTTTACTTTGATATTATCTTTAATTATACTGCTTTAGATTCAGTTCCATATCTTTTGGTATTGTAATAACTTTTATGCCTTCTCTTTTGTTTTATTGTAACTCTAGGTGCCATTTCGGTTTGGAAGTACGACGACAGTAACCTCATCCACTTAGTCGTCAAGAGAGATATATGTTTTTGATTTCGCTCTTCTGCATATTTCCATCAGGTTCAGGTTCTGGAATGGAATGGAATGGAATATAGAGTTTAGGCCAAAGGCCCAGCACTGGGACCTATAGGGTCATTCAGCGCAGGAAAAGAAATTGAGAGTAGGTAGGTCTGAAAGGTATAACAGGAGGACAACCTCGCAGCTGCACTAAGAAAAAATTGTTAAGAGAGAATGGTGAGCAAGATGAAAGAAAGATAATGTGAAAAGAAGTATAGTTAAAGGAATGAAAGCGAGCTGCAGCTAGGGGCCGAAGGGACGCTGCAAAAAACCTTTAGTGATGCCTACAGTGCACCCGTGAGGTGCACTGACGGCGCTACCCCCTACGGGGGTTCAGGTTCTGTGCCTACAAACGGCGTCAACGTATCTCCACTTGGGTACTAACTACTGCGTTTACAATTGTGGTAATACTTGCGATAGTTTCTCGTAAATTTTACACATGACATTTCTACACGTTAAAATATTAAGACAAATAAGCCAATAATATCAAAAACACCTTACCTTGGGAATAACTTAACCCTTTGGGAAATTATTCAGGATAATTCGACTTAAACTGACCATGATTCGAAACTATGCTTTTTTGGCGGGGAGGGTGGGAGGGAGTGGGAAAGGGGGTTAGCAGCGTAACCGTGGAATCGAAATGAATTAAATTTTATAAGAGGAGATTCAACGAAGAAAATTAAGATAATTAGCCTTCGAACTGCTACAGCGATACAACTACAGGAATCTCCTGTAGGTCAGTCTGGAATTCTCTCTCAGACACCCCTTACCCACCCATCCCCACATCTTTGCATTTTTATTATATAGAGATTTTGATAGAAACAATAATTCCCAGAGCAGTGGTTCTTAACCAAGGGGTGCAAAGCCGGTTCCTAAGGGGTACGAGGATGCCTATGAATAATTAAAGCAAAATATATTTTTATTTTTCATGTTCTTTTTTCTGCAAAAAAAAATAAAATAAATGAATGATAATTATTATTATTATTTTTTTTTTTTTTATTTTATATCAGCAATTCAGGGGTGCGAGAACTGACAGCTGATTTGAAAGGGGTGCATACATTGAAAAAGGTTAAGAACCACTGTCCTAGAGGTATAGATCACTACACTTGAGAGGCAAAATAATACAAAGTTTTATGATCATCTCATAAAACTTTAAAGTAACTAGAAATATATGAATTGCATTCTGAAGACCTGAATAATACCCAGGAAAATACTGTTGTGTTTGAGAGTCCCAGAAAGACTGATTGTTGTTTAAACAGACTTAATTAAACAGAAAATAAGTACGGAAAGAGTAATATCTCCAGTCCATTATCATCGATGAGTCCGTTGCCTAAGAAAAATCCTCCGACATCCAATATCCTAATGTATTCCGATTCTGTCAATTTGCGAATTGCGTTCTTTTGAATGGTAAAATTCTATGGTTATGGATGGAAATACTTACTGCCTGCCTGCAGGTCTTGCATGGCAGTTTATTCTATTATAAACTTCTTCATGCTTTGACATTTGACATTCATAAAATGTTGGGGACTATACGCTCTTAAAGTGAAATTAGTTAAATTGTGCCCAGGCGCTCTCATTTATATTTATACACAATTTTTTTCATTTTTCCTTGTTTCTTTGTTTGTTTGTTTATATATATATATATATATATATATATATATATATATATATATATATATATATATATATATATATATATATATATATATTTACTAAAAGGACCTTTTAGTAATTCTACTAATGCACAGAACAATTGTGTATTGTGATGTGATAAAGTTAAAATATATATATATATATATATATATATATATATATATATATATATATATATATATATACATATGTATATATATATATATATATACTGTATACTAAATAAAACAAAATAACAATATTTTACTACTGAGATCCAATGATTAGCATCGGAAAGTTGCGATGCAAGTACATTTTGAAACCGTAATGTTCGTTAGTTTTCTTTATGACTTAGAGCAGCTGATCTCATTTCTCTCCCGGAGCTTTAGTCATTTTTAACTAGTTTTTCAGGCCTTTTGTGTGTTTCCCCACTGTGCAATAAAGTAACATTATACGCTGATTTCTAATTAAACCGTTCTTTTAATAATAACTTCTAAAATACTAGTTTTTTTACCGTAGCCTTTAATATTTCATGTTATTAATGTTCATGATATAAAAAGCAAGCGTCATTGATATTACATAGAGCGAAATTATATTACTTTATTTGAAGAAATAAGAAGACAATCAGAAAACACAAGGCAAATAA
Organism: Macrobrachium rosenbergii; assembly: GCF_040412425.1. NCBI lineage: Eukaryota > Metazoa > Arthropoda > Malacostraca > Decapoda > Palaemonidae > Macrobrachium > Macrobrachium rosenbergii. The sequence goes on along the minus strand of NC_089744.1, from coordinate 70,689,531 downwards.
ATTATGGGTAAGAAGTAAAGACATTGATTAACGAATTGAAATCCAGAATAAATACATCTATAGCTGAAGTGTAAAGACAAACCTAATCCAGAGCTTACTTTACAAGAGATAAAACGAAGATTTCAAGAAGTTATACTCCCGTATATGAAGCTTAAAAGTTAATGATAATTGTGTTTCCGTTCCCTTAAAAATTTTCTAACATAGAGGTGTTCAGTTCCTTCTTCCCCTAGGCGTAATGAATCATTAGGAGTTTATTTTTATTTATTCCCTGGATAATTAACACTGCCTTTTCTAAATAGGAACTCTTAAAAGAGAGGGGAGCCGTAGGCTTATATATTGCTCCGCCTCTCAAGTGAAGTGATCTGTATACCTTGTTAGGCTTTAATGAACTGTTTTTCAGTTTAAGAATTTTATTTGTACGGTGCCCTCACACTAATGAATATATGTGTATGTACACGCACGCACGCACACACACACATATATATATATATATATATATATATATATATATATATATATATATATATATATATATATATATATATATATCTCTATTTATATATGTACATGTACGGTATATATATAATATATATACACGTATATATATACATAAATATGTATATACATACATGTATGTATATTATGTATATGTATATATATACATCATGCATTTACATCTTCATATGCGTATAACTCAGAGGAATTTTAAATATCCAAGTATATTTATGCCCTCTGGATCTTCTTTGCTGCAGGAGAATAGAACCATTCGTACTTCTATAAAAACCTAAATTCACTCACTAATTTAGATTTGATAATGAATTCATATTTTAATCACATTACGCATCCTTTGACGACAGGCTGATGAAAACATTACAACGTAATTCCTGAGCCTGAAATTGCAAAGATTAAACTTTATTTTTCAAGTTTTATTCTTAGCTGTTAAATTATCAAGTTTTTTCAATATTTACACAGAGAACACTGTTTTTTTAACATCATACGTTTTAAGCCCTTACACTGCATTATATATTATTTATCAATCCCCATTGCTCAGTCTTTTAAGATTATATCAACTGTGAAGTTTATTCAAGTAACTGTTTTACTGAACTTCATTTGCCCTAGCAAGAATAATAGTTATTACCTACCAAACAGCAGAAATTACCAACAACTACCGCAATTGTTATAAACATTGTTTTTCAAAGAAACAAATTGATAAAAGAATCTGTAACATTTCTCTCACATAAATCAGGATTTTCAAACCACGACCTAAATTCCAGCTGATCCGTTTTAAAATTTCTGCGTTATTGGCTGGAATTCAACGCGCAGTTATTTTAAAGTGAGGCGTTATTTATATCGGAGAACCGAAATGTCAAGCAGAATCTCCGAGCAGCTCTGAACAACTGGACTGGTCAGTTCGAGAGGCCAACGTTCATCAGAAAACTTATATAAGTTCTGTAAGCCCTGTAAAGTATTTGTAGAAGTTCTTACAGTTGTGTGTTACAAGGTTAAAGGTGGAATACAGAGTTTAGGCCGAAGGCCAAGCACTGGGACCTATGAGGTCATTCAGCGCTGGAAAAGAAACTGAAAGTAGGTAGGTCTGCAAGGGGTAACAGGGGGAAACCTCGCAGTTGCACTATGAAATATTTGTTGGAGAGGGTGGATAGCGAGATGGAAGAAAGATAATATGAATGGAGTTACAGCAAAAGGAATGAAAGGCGTTGCAGCTAGGGGCCGAAGGGACGCTGTAAAGAACCTTTATAATGCCTACAGTGCACCCCGTGAGGTGCACTGACGGCACTACCCCGCTACGGAGTTTACAAGGTTAAAGGTCACTCTCTGTTGCAAAATATCGACAGAGAATTTCAGGTGATTTTAAGCAAATATTTGAACAAAGAACTTCAGTGTTTATGGGTGTCTTTTTTACACATTTCATTTATGTCCTTACATCCGCATAACTCATCATAGGAAGTTTAAGTTTCTGTTACATATGCCTGTATTTTTGTTTCAACATTTCCATTAAACTTATTGTGAGTTCTTGAGAGCTTAACATTTGGAACCTTCGATAAGATTATAATATTCTGTATTTTAGTAACCTAATATATATATATATATTATAATATTATATGTATATATATATTATATATATATATATATATATATATATGTAATGTATATGTATATATATATATATATATATATATATATATATATATATATATGTATATATATATATATATATATATATATATATATATGTATATATGTGTGTGTGTAGAGGGAGAGACAGAGAGAGAGAGAGATTTGTGGGCAGTTGGCGCGCACGTTAAAGCAAATCCACTCACAAAACATTATTCAGTGTTTGTAAAAGCTCCTCTTTGCCTTCAGTTCTATTTTTTTAAACCGTTTTAACTACTGTATTATCAACAGGAAAAGTAGTGATTCGTGTTCTAAAATACTAACGACAGCAATTTCAAGCAAGTGTGATTTAAATTTGTTTAAACAACAAACTGTTTGAATTAGTTCAGTCTAGTTTAGGCTTCATGTATTTTATATTTAAGACTCGATAAAAGTTATAGTGACAATAAATATACTTTGATTAGAAGTACAAATTCATGTTAATATAACCGCATATGATATTACATATAAAATAATCAAAACAAACTGGATATCACACAAGCTTCCTAAAAATTTCAGTCACATTCATCATAGGCATCATCATCATCATCATCAACATCATCATCATCATTATCATCATCGTTGCCTCCTACGATAATGAAATTGCATACGAAAGTAAGATTATACATGAACTTTGTGTGATTTGTATCGTTGAGCGGACATGAATAAACGCATGATAATGAAGCTGTGTCTAAACGCATTCACATTATCTTCCTACAACATACAATTGCCACATACAGAATACTTTTATTATCATACGGTTTTATTTTAATTACCAGAATATAAATATGTAAATCCTTGACGGGCAAAATGAGCAATAAGAAAGTATAGTACATATCTGCAGCCCTTTGTTGGCCAACTCGGTTGAGCTTCAGACCATCACTCGAAGGGCCGGAGTTCAATTCCCGCGGCCGGCTAATGAAGAGTTAGAGGAATTTATTTCTGGTGATAGAAATCCATTTCTCGCTATAATGTGGTTCGGATTCCACAATAAGCTGTAGGTCCCGTTGCTAAGTAACCAATTGGTTCTTAGCCACGTAAAATAAGTCTAATCCTTCGGGCCAGCCCTCGGAGAGCTGTTAATCAGCTCAGTGGTCTGGTAAAACTAAGGTATACTTACTATTAGTACATATCTGCAAATAAGCAGGCTCGATATATGGCAAGATTTTCTCTTTTGCTTCCCATTTTCTCCGAATAAAACAAATTCTTGCTAAAGTAGTGTCTCTTTCGTTTCGTCTCAAAATGTTTTCTGATAAAATCGCATGAGTGACCTACCAGCCGCAATGTACATTTAATTTTAGGCTTGTCTGTGAAAAGCAGAAATGGCAAAACAGAGTCTTTCGCCAATTATAATGATTACTTGAAGATGTGAAACGTTTAAAGTTATTTTGTCTAAGTTTAAAGTCTTTCTGGCTGCCTTTTGGTAATCCACACCAAAACTTTTGAATAAAATCTCAGAGCGTGACTTCCTGAACCACAGTATGTAATTTTTTTTTTTAAATCGAGAATTTTATATTTGCGCGGAAAAAAAAACATTTTAGCGATCTATAGTCTATTTAGCATGACAAAAAAATGTGCTGTTATGTCAACATTATTATTCAAATTACAAGATATCACGTATGTCAGACATTCAGATGATTTTACAAGTTCAATGTTGATACTTCTAATCTTGAATGGATGAATATTTTCGTTTTCTTTTATAGCATCAAAACTATATAGTTGATCGTTATGTGATTAAGTTTCTAGGCAATATTAAGAGATTCTTCATATACAGCATCCATTAACTCATGCAGACCTGTATGTGACGGGGCCAGCAACACAATAACGTCATCATGTGAGATAATACGTGAACTTGAAATCCTACAGCGGCAACCAACATTCTCCTCAAAAGCATTTTTCAAAACGTATCAATGCATACTTCAAAAACAGCCTATTTTCATTTCCCCCTCAATCGAAGCATAAGGCCTACAGTTAATCATTTGATTATCATATCAAAAATGACTCAAAAATTACGTAAGCAGTCTCAATTCCGTCTTCTAATAATCTACTCATAAGACGATCGTGATCAACAGAATCAAGTGTATTACTAATATCAACGAAGCAGGCATTAGTATCTGAAGTCCTTTATTGTGGTGCCGGATAGTTTCTTTTAACTGTGAATAGGCAGAACTAGTGGGAGACAAGCTCTAAAACCTACGTTTGTCAGAAGTATTAGTAGATTTGTCTTATCAAAAATGTTATCCTCGAGCAATTTCAGACAGACCGACAATGATATAAAAGATTGTCAATTATCCACTTTCACTCATATATATTTTTTTCTTTTTTTTTTTTTGCTATTTTTATGTCTTTATTTACTTATAATTAGGTTCGATATGCCTCCGAACTTGTATTTAAAAATGCATTTATTACACCTCTTAATATACAAAATATAGGGCCACTAGAAAATAACAGTTATTTAGTGACAGAATTAATGTTATAGAATCCTAAACCTCGTTTAAGGTTAACAACAGAAAGGGAATATGTTAGGTCTCCAAACCCCATTTGCATCGATAAGATTTTTATCGCACGAAAGGTACAGTTACCCTCCTCTGGGAAAAGTGCATCCATCCATAAACATTGGCAAAATTGTTTTACCGTTTTTGGAAGACTGTCAGGTGTGGATAAATCGGTAGATTTATCCACAAAGTTGTTTGGTCTGAAAGGCTAAATCCTGCTATGAAAAACTATGATTTAAAAATAAGCAAAATCTATCAGTTTCCAGAGGTATTAATTGAGTATTCCAGCCATAAGCCTGTAAAGAATATCGGTATCATATAGAGGCCATTTGATGGTTACAGTAAGTATTTGATCCAAAACTGTGAGTTGATGGCTAAATAAAAACTGAATGAACGCTTCGGCTTATAGTATATCACAGTTATCATTCTGCCAATAAAAAAGTGACCCGGAAGTAAATTTGACAGTTGAAAGCCACTTCCTAAGCCCCGGCGCATTTGGCAGGAAGGATGAATAAGAGTAAAGGGTTAGAAAGTTTAGATTTTATGGTCAACGAACATGGCGAACTTTGTCATTAGGGAAAAGCTGTAGTACACAGCGCTTTTACGTTGATGAGAAAATAGAATTAATTACTAAACTTGTTACACTGAGCACTGTAATTATGCATAACTAATAAACTGATTACATGAAGAATGAATCGATAGAAATAACTGAATTTACTGACAAACTTTTGTATCCAGTGCTTGGTACATTGCAATGCCCAAAGAACAAAATCATGTTGACCCGGGTATATTGCAAAATGAAACAATACTAAAAAGGGAAATAAAAACAAATAAACAAAAGAACATCAGGGATAACACCTGAATGTTAAATATATATATATATATATATATATATATATATATATATATATATATATATATATATATATATATATATATAATATATATATTAATATCAATTGCTCTACCTCGGAAATAATATATATTCATATATGTTATAAGGATATTTTTAGTTGATAATAAGTCCACCGTATATCATATAGCGACGGACGAGGACTCAGGACTATACATATAACCCATTCGGCCACAAGAGTGATGTGATAAATAGTCATATATATATATATATCTATATATATTTTATATATAAAAATATATATATATTTCCCTGATATTGGGATTATATACTATATACATATATATATATATATATATATATATACTCATTGCATATATGTGTAATATAATAATATATATATATATATATATATATATATATATATATATATATTATAATATATATGTGTTTGTGTGTGTGTCTATATATATATATATATATATATATATATATATATATATATATATATATATATATATATATATATATATATATATACATACAAATATACACTGTACGTTTGTGCATGGAAGAATTGTTATTTATGAGTATACTGTCCAGCTTAAACGAAAATAGCTTTGATTCAAATTATAGAACAGTCACAGTCACACGAATCCTCTAACTGAAGAATAATAGATGAGGCTCCTGCACAGCTAACGTCCACAAAATTAGCTGCTTCATGTAAAAGGCATCACTTTCTTCCTCTACTCCCTATTCCAAATGTCGTTCAACTCTCTCTCTCTCTCTCTCTCTCTCTCTCTCTCTCTTCTTTTATATATATATATATATATATATATATATATATATATATATATATATATATATATATATATATATATATATATATATATATATATATAATTTATATATATATATATATATATATATATATATATATATATATATATATATATATATATATATATATATATATATATATATATATACAATATATATACTGTACAGTATATATAATCTGTATAAAAGCACATCTCTCATTTACTGACTGGGAACTGATACTGATATTTGTACAAGGAAATGGAATGTACTTGGATGAGAAAAGTGGGAATGTGCCCAGGAAAAAGACAGCCAACTTTTCTCTACGAGATTTTTTGTGATGCACATAAAAGAAAAGTATAGTAACCGTACGAAATTAGTTCTGTTTTTTTCCTAATTCAGATAAAAGAAAAGTATATGCACTCTATCAGTAAATGTGGAAAATGAAGCGACAAATGGTGAGAAATGTTGAGTTATCAAGAGGACGTGCGGAAAAATAAATGAAAAGATGAAGCAAAGTTTTCCATTTCTCTTCATTTTCATAGAGTTTAGTCTTTCTCACTGTTTGCTCTTAGAGCTCCTAATATACATAAGAAAAAAGAAAAAGTAAAAAAAAATTGCGTTTCTGTGCTTGTTTCAAAGGTACATGGAAGTATAATATACTAATGTTGAACACTAATTTTTATGATTCTGCATGATTTTGTTTTTGGACAACTCTGTATGCTATACATCATGTAATTAATAACAGTATTATTTTCCCTTGCATCTTTTTTTTTTTTTTTTTGCTTAAGCAGTAAAATGCTCTCATCCATTGCGTGTCTCAGAATAAATGCATTTTGCTTAATAACATCACGAAAAGCACAGCACGTATCTAATTTGAAAGAATGAATATTGTTTAAAAGATGAAAAAGCTACGTGTTTCCTTATTAAGAAGGACATATTACATATCTTTCTCCAGAGAATCCCTTGATGAAAAAAATAAATAAATCAGCGAGGAAAAAAGACTGATACTGAGGTAAGATACGTGCAGAGGTCACATCGAAAACCACCGCAATAAATTACAGAGAAGAAGTAGCGTTTACGTTAGCGTTTCCTGATTATCGTTTTGAATTATTAGACTGGCTTAATACGATACCTCAGGAGATTTGGTAATCCCATAAGAGTATTAAACATGACTGCGGTTTTCATTTATAGTCGTTGGTTATCGATTACGTATGTTCCATTTTAAACATTGTCACTTGTGTTAGACATCCGAGCTCTTTTATTGTATTGTTCCATAAGAATGTTTGCAAATAATAATAATAATAATAATAATAATAATAATAATAATAATAATAATAATAATAATAAAGCTAAAACTACTTATATATACCATCACTAGCGACTTTGCCATAAATATTTCATATCTGGAAAGCACGTGAAACAAACGTCTCCGGAAAAGTAACATTATAGTTCCATAACTCAGTGAAATCAATACTAGAGGCATAAAATATTTCAGATTTATTACTTAAATTTTTTTTCAATATTCTTTAAAAATAAGAAGATTCAAATAATAGTCCAGAATACCACAGTCGCTGAATGTTTTTACTACTTTAGAAAGCATGAAAAAGAAACAATGATAATGTACGTTTCGTCTGCAGTGCCTTAAAACTAAAATTGTGATATACATCCTATTTCCGTGATTTCATGTGTATATGCCGTCTGATTGAATTTATTCTCTCTCTCTCTCTCTCTCTCTCTCTCTCTCTCTCTCTCTCTCTCTCTCTCTCTCTCTCTCTCTCATATTTTACAACATAAATTACTCTTCAGTTAGATAAGTTTACTGAGCTATAAAACCAAGGAATTGTTGGATTGATATCTATTTAATTTATTAGCAATCAAACCTTCCTCTCTCTCTCTCTCTCTCTCTCTCTCTCTCTCTCTCTCTCTCTCTCTCTCTCTCTCTCTCTCTCTCGCATTTATCGAGATACACTACTCTCCCACTGCATAAAATTTGCAAAGCTATGAAGCCAGGAACTTTTGGATTACAATTTATTTCACTTGTCCAAGATAATCTCTCTCTCTCTCTCTCTCTCTCTCTCTCTCTCTCTCTCTCTCTCTCTCTCTCTCTCTCTCTCTTTCTCTCATTTAACAAGATACATTACTCTCACACTGCACAAAATTTACTGAGCTATGAAGCCAGGAACTATTGGATTAAACTCTTTTTCACTTATTCAAGATAATTTCTCTCTCTCTCTCTCTCTCTCTCTCTCTCTCTCTCTCTCTCTCTCTCTCTCTCTCTCTCTCTCTCTCTCTCTCTCATTTAACAAGATACATTACTCTTCCACTGCACAAAATTTACTGATCTATGAAGCCAGGAACTTTTGGATTAAACTCTTTTCACTTATTCAAGATAATTTCTCTCTCTCTCTCTCTCTCTCTCTCTCTCTCTCTCTCTCTCTCTCTCTCTCTCTCTCTCTCATTTAACAAGATACATTATTCTCACACTGCACAAAATTTACTGAGCTATAAAGCCAGGAACTATTAGATTAAACTCTTTTTCACTTATTCAAGATAATCTCTCTATCTCTCTCTCTCTCTCTCTCTCTCTCTCTCTCTCTCTCTCTCTCTCTCTCTCTCTCTCTCTTAAAAAAGTAACCCTCCGATATGGTAAATTTACTGTGCTTTGAAACCAAAGTTTATTTCGCTTATCCAAGGCAATCTCTCTCTCTCTCTCTCTCTCTCTCTCTCTCTCTCTCTCTCTCTCAGCAGTACAAAATTTTCTTTCTCCATCTCGGTAATAAATATTCCGTCAGGAAAACCTGACTCACTTCCACGTTCCCGGGGAATCGTACATCATCATCTGTTAGAGGCACTAAAACTGAAATATATTTCATCTCATTTTCTCGCTTTAGGCCTTTTCGCTTTTTTTTTTTTTTTTTTTTTTGTCGTGCGATATCGTCTTTCGGGAATGAACGAAAGTTTCCAGAGATCGCTTTCGCTTCTTTGTTTTATTTTTTTTTATAGCGTTTTAGTGATATCGAATGTCGTCTCGGATATGTTATGCAGGATCTTTTTAACAGATTTGAAAAGTATATGTAACTGTTTATTTTTGGGGCAATTCACAGTAGGTAAAATGCGTCTGGAAACAGGCATATATACTGTGTATGTATATATATATATATATATATATATATATATATATATATATATATATATATATATATATATATATATATATATATATATATATATATATATATATATATATATATATATATATATATAGATATATATATATATGTACACATATATATATACATACATATATTTATATATATGTACGTATATACTGTATATACATACACATATATAAATATAGGTATGTATATATATGTGTGTATATATATATCTATTTATATATACATATATATGTATATCTATATATACATATATATCTAATATGTATATATTTATACTGTATATATATATATATATATATATATATATATATGTGTATATATATCTATATATACATATGTATATATATATATACATATCTGTTGGAGGTTTTGAGGCCGGGTTCACTCGGCCTTGGCCTTGACCTCTGAACGCGCTTGCTCTGTCTTGTACCCAGTTGTATTCAATTAATCCTGAGTCTTCTGTTTTCTGACCTTAGGTACAAGGCCACGGCCAAGTTGAGTCCACTCCGAGTGAGACCAGACGTTCAGGCTCGTAGAGCCATGGTGCTCTGTATGTTTGTAATTAAAATTACTAAGCCTGATTCTTCACCATAGTCTTATAACTGTCCAAGTTCAATATTTTTAACGAGCTTGTTTGAGCGCGCTGAATCTCGGCGCTGCTGTCTCCCCCACCCTCCCAATCCCCTACCTACCCCACCCTCACCCGGAGTGGAGAAATAGGTTTGCAAGAGGAGAGCGGATGTCTCCCCTACCCTCCCGTTCCCCTACCCACCCCGCCCCCACCCAGGACGGACAAACGGTTTGCAGGGGGTGGGTGGCTATGTCAGGTCTCCCCTACTGTCACCCGGGAGAAGGCAAACAAGATCCACTCGGATATTATTATTATTATTATTATTATTATTATTATTATTATTATTATTATAGATACAAAAAACCAAAGTAACACCAGAACAGGAAGTGAGCTTAGGAAAGTAAAGGACATGTTGCCATTTGCATACGGTAAATCTAGTCTGAATTGTGTGACAAGTTATTGCACTCATGATCTATATATACTAAAAAAGGTTGCAACAAGATTTACTGATGTACCAGATATCAATTCTTAATAATGTCTAACATACCAATATTTTCTTTAAAAGTTACTGGAACAAACCACATATGTCGTCTGAAACAAATATTTTCGAAGTTACGTTTTTTTCTAAAATGTGTTTAGTAGTGTCAAAAACAACCCACAGTTCGCTTTTCGTTTAAAATTACTATTATCTAAAAAAAATGCTCAAAAATTACAGCTTACGGTATCTGAAAGAGCTGACTGCTAATTACATTATATTAAATTCTAAAATGTTTTACGGATTATAAAAATGTCAGTCTTTTGTGCCTTGTGTTTTCTTTATTATATCAAATCAGGCGACTGAAATTGCCTAAATTCTGAACTTTTAAAGCATCTGCTTAAGATTGCTACAGCGCAGTCATGTATGTTGCTGCTTTACCTTTCAGCGTATCATTTTAAATGTTATACTGCAATACAGTATTAGTGACCTTGCGGCTGTTGGTCTGAAGACTGAAGAACGCATAGATTTATATTTTCACTAAACTCAGTTACACGCTTCTGTTTAATTCTGATACTGAAGAGATTAAATGTTTTTGTGAACATTCAAGAATTATGCTAGCTGCTTGGTAACTAATTACATTTCTATTATCTGTATCTGAGAAGGATTTACGTACCATTTTGAAAGACCAAGAACATTTCAGTTCGCCACAGACCACTTGATATATTTACAGCTATCAAAACAATCATTCTTGAAAAATGAAGCCTCAATCTAATTGTAAATGTTTGTTTTGTATGATGATCCCATTAACATGACGCACACTCAGCTGTCAAAGAAAAAATTTATATACCAGAGACGAAGTTATGAAAGACATAATGGAATAATAATGCAAAATAACTGAAGTGGACTTAGTAGATGATTGATGAAGGTACGGAACATATTTTTTCGCAATCTAGCAAACAACCAAATACACAGTCAATACAGTTATGTTAAATGCTAAATCTCCCGGATGACACTCTGATACCAGTATTTTGCATGTCAGATGAGACAAATTGTTTATGTTGTTGGTGTGAGGGAGGGAAGGAAAGGAGAGAGACAGACAGACAGACAGACAGACAGACAGATAGACAGACAGACAGAGAGATTAACAGGAATGAGTAAAATAGATCTTTATCAAATAGTTCCCTAATTTCAGAGCTCAGTAAATTTCATCCGATCGGAGATTAATGTATCTTGTTAAATGAGAGAGAGAGAGAGAGAGAGAGAGAGAGAGAGAGAGAGAGAGAGAGAGAGAGAGAGAGAGAGAGAATCTTGAATAAGTGAAACAGTTTTTAATCCTATAGTTCCCTGGTTTCAAAGCTCAGTGAATTTTTTCCAGACCGAGAGCAATATATCTTGTAAAATGAGAGAGAGAGAGAGAAGAGAGAGAGAGAGAATATATCTTGAAAATGAGAGAAAGAAAGAGAGAGAGAGAGAGAGAAAGAGAGAGAGAGAGAGAGAGAGGAGGGAGGGAGCTTGAAAGCGATTAGTATTAAAGGGTCATGAGAAAGTAAATTAAGTTTGGAGGAAACACCTGTTGTTCTAATGCGATTTTAATCTTGGACTCATTACGGCGAGGCACTGTGATATTTCCACGTCGTTTTCTCTTGTCTTGAAGTGTCATTTTCATCATTTGGCCCTGCTGATAAGCGTTATCACAACACACTGCTCGTTTAGGTTTTGTTTTTGATGAAGGGTTTTTTTTATTTTTCATGTTCTCATTCGTGCTTTATCTGCATATAACTTACATTTCCTATTCACGCATGATCATGTACAAACGAACATCAATCTTGTCCCCTGAAAGGCTTGGCGTATGTATGTATGTATGTATGTATGTATGTATGTATGTATGTATGTATGTATGTATTATATATATATACATATATATATATATATATATATATATATATATATATATACATGTGTGTGTGATGTATGTGTGTATGAGAAACTTCGTAAAATATCAATGTTTTAAAACTGTTTGCAGGAAACATTAAAAAAGATTGCATTATACTTTAATTGATTGCACGGGCAAGAAGAATGAAATAAATAGACTACACTACTGTATACAGTACAGTATACTCTATACATATACAGTATGATTATTAATATCAGAAAGAATCTTATGGCCACTTAATGATAGTTATCTGTAGTAGAATTTTTTAACTGGATTGCATAAGTTATTGAAAATTAAGCTAAGTTGAAAAAATCTCTCTCTCTCTCTCTCTCTCTCTCTCTCTCTCTCTCTCTCTCTCTCTCTCTCTCTCTCTCTGCAAACTTCATATGAACTGCATTGTCCTCGACGTGATACCGAGACTCATCCTTCACTGCAAGGACAGGGCGATTCTTTCCTCTCAAGCTTTTCCTCAAAATCCTGCTTATATGCAGCGCTTATTTTTGGATGTCAGTCGCTGTGATATGTCATATCATATCAGGGACGCCATACCCACCACTCAGTTTTCATGGCCCACTTTTGGAAGCAGGGTAATAAGATTCAAGTTTGAAATATGAGACTGGTGCAATGATAACTTTTATTTTGCGAAGGCTGTATAAACAGTAAGATCAACAATTAATTAACCATATACTAAATTTCTGACACAAAATATAGATGTACGGAAATTTTCCCTTTTTCATGAATAGATGCATACAGTATGTGTGTGTGTTTATTTATATGAGTATGTGTGTGCGCGCGTCAGCACGCGAATATATATATATATATATATATATATATATATATATATATATATATATATATATATATATATATATATATATATATATATATATATATATATATATATATATATATATATATATATATATACGTATATGTATATATATATATATATGTTTGTGTGTGTGTGTGTACGTGTGTGTGTGCGTGTTTGCGAGTGTGTGCGGGTGTGTGTATGTATTGCCAACAATGTTTTAACAGAATATATCTATTTATACGTACAAAATGTGTGCACACGAATGTGTGTGGTTGTACATTTGTGCGTCTACAATTATGACAAAAATTAAAATCTTTTAATCCAGTTCATCAAGAAGAGTTTTAAATTTCCTAAACTCCGGAAACAGAGAACTCTTCGTCGGGGAAGTTCACACCAAAATTAACAGCACTGTCCAGTAAATGCTATCGTCTCCCGTCAAGTTAGCGCTTGCTGCAGGAACTTGCAACAGACAAACATCGTGTAACGGACATTCGGGTAAAAAAGACCAAGGTAATCTTTTTCTAATGGAGTTAAGCTGCAAACCCTGTTGCGTGTCGTCTAACTATTTTAATTTTACCCGGATAGGACTGCGGAACGTATCGTGAAATGCAAAAAAGGGAAAGCTCTAAGGTAGACACATTGTGGAACGGATCGTGCAATTTGAAATTAGAAATTAAAAAAACTCTAAGGCTGACAGACTGTGGAACGTATCGTGATTTTTAAGATAAATAAAATTCTAAGACAAACAGATTGTGGAACGTATCGTGTAATTTCAAAAGGAAACTCAAAGATAGACAGACTGTAGAACGTATCCTGAAATTTATAATAGGAAAACTGTAAGATAGACAGACTGTGGAACGTATCGTAAAATCTAAAATAAGGAAAACTCTACGATAGACAGAATGCGGAACGTATCGTGAAATTTATAAAAGGAAAAATCTAAGACAGACTGACTGCGGAACGTATCGTGAAATTTATAAAAGGAAAACTGTAAGATAAACAGCCTGTGGAACGTATCGTGAAATTTATAAAAGGAAAAATCTAATACAGACAGACTGTGGAACGTATCGTAAAATCTACGACAGACAGACTGCGGAACGTATCGTGAATTTTTTATTATAAAAGAAAAACTCTAAGACAAACAGACTGTGGAACGTATCAGGAGATTTAAAATAAGGGAAACTGTAAGACAGACAGATTGTTGTACGTATCGCGAAACTTAAAGAAGGAAAAATTTCAAACAGGAAGAAAGACAGACATAAAGAAAAGTGGAAAAAATCGCAATCCCGCCCCTCCTGTTATTCTCAATTTCGCCTCCATTGCTTTCCAATCTTCCAATCATTTCGCAACACGTCAAAGAGCATCAGCTCAACTTTAAGCCGATGATAAAGTTCGATGTGGAGGAGGAGGAGGAGGCTCTCCGGGTCTTTCCAGAAAATCTCCTGCTGCCAGCGTTATTTGCCAGGCAAGAACCCGGCTTTTGCTCCGCCATTAGACGTCCAAGATCTTCTTGATGTTTCGTGAAATTTCCATGGGGGTTTGATCCCCACTCATTATTCCGAAATCTTTAAACGTGAATAAATTCCCTATTTGAATTACGGGCCTGACAATAGGTTCATTTTTTTGTTTTATTACTTTAGCAGAGACATTTACGTGGAGATTTTTTGTAGTTGTAGATTCGGTCTACCGCTCTGGGAGTCGGGGATTACCTCATCGACACCTTAGGATATTGGAAAGAATGTCTGCGAGAGAGAAAGAGAGAGAGAGAGAGAGAGTGCCGGAGGTGGATTACTTGTAGATTTACTTGCAGTTTACCCTCCTGCCATGGAGTGGACTTCGTCTTTATTTATTGAAGTAAATGAAATTAATGATATTGTATCTGACTTCAGCATTGGATACAGGACACCAAATCGAGTTAAGAGTCGCTGAAATGGGGGTGACATAGCATCTTGGTACTTCCGGTAGGCGTTGGCTACACTATGTAGTTTATTATGAAACTGTTGACGTGACCACGATTTACTTCGGCGTGAAAATCGTCAGCAAATAATAAAATATATTTGCTTTGCAAATTGTTATCAATATTATTAATCATAGTAATAAAGAGATCAGGACCAAGTACTGTTCCTTGTGGGACACCTGATAAGACTTGAGCTGGTTTGGATGGAGCCCCATTAGCTGACACCCTATTCGCGTCTTATCTTTTTTTAAGTTTATTGCGCGGTATATAGCTTCGATATCAATCTGTGAATCTGGGATTCTAATTATCGGCTATATTTGACTAATTAGCCGTGATATCATAGAGTTTGTTGTATCTATTAGTGCTGGTTGGTTTGGAGTTAGCAGGGCTCTAGTGCTGGACAAGTTACTGTCTCGAGTTATGGAGAAGTTATTGTCTGTTCACAATTGATTTTGTGTCCCTGTTTTCATTTTAAAAAACACAATCAATTTCTATACGTAAATATAATTTAAAGATAAGTAAATTTACACGAACGTATTTTGAGGAGCCAAGATAATCTAAGAAACCTTTTCCCGTCCGCGTCTTCCTACCAGGATATTCCGCATCCTCCCTTGGCTCTGACCTTCTGCCAAAAACCTTCCACCCCGAGAGGAGAACCTGGCCCTGGCGTTCTGCGTTAATTCTCAGGGGCAAAAACAAAAAAAAAAAAGGAGGAAAAGCAACAAAGGGAAGAGAATGAGAGGATCAGGCAATCGAATTAAATTGCATTTTCTCGCCGGTGTCTGGGAGAGCAATTATACAAATGAAATTTTCGTCCCAGTTATTGCAGTGGATGCAACTGGTTCTCTTTGAAGGCGGAATAATTTATCCGCAGTAATCAAGATTAAATCGAAGACGCCATCTTCGCAGATGCGAGATCGCTTTGGCGAAATAAGAGATACGTTTGAGAGGAGATCGGAAACCAGTTCAGATACAGAGGCAATCATCGTCTTCTCACGTCCAGCATCCGATGCGATGTCAACAGGATACACGATACACGGAGGACAGAAATACGCAGAATAAAACACTTGCATTATTATCTAACTAAATCGCTTTGTCTGATTGAATATCAGAGCATGAATATCCTACTGTTTATATCCATGAAATCAGCTTTACCTCGGTCTGTTACTAGCTCACTAGTTCATTTGACACTTTAAAGAAGATTATTCCTGATTGCTAAGCCATCATATTGTACTATAAACAAGACCAATTAGGATCTGTTCCACTATCAGCGTCGGTGCAAAAATAATTTCCATCTCTATGATCTTAAATCCATATCATTCATACGTATTATTATTATTATTATTATTATTATTATTATTATTATTATTATTATGACTGAGAACATGAACCCTATTCATATGGAACAAGCCCCTAGGGGCCATTGAATGTGGCGTTCATCTGAAAGAAGTAACAGGAGGAAACAGGAAGTACAGAGAGAAGAGGTCAGTTATTAGAAAAAGAAAAACAAACTAACAAATTAATTAATAAACAGATAGAAATGTTAGTACATTATACAGCATGTCATAACTCAAGGCTGCATCAAAAAAAGAGGAAATATTTCAGGCATCTGTGCTACGCATATCGTGATTCTACCATAATATTAATGATTAATCTTTGTTATTCTGCGAACAAGAACTGTGAAATGGATATCTATTCAGAAAACCGGAACAACATTTCCGCAAACCATAATATTTGTGTCCTGCTATTATATCTGGCCACTGATTGAACATTTTATCTTTTATTCAATTTGAAACGCTTTTCGAATCACGTACAACATTCACCAAAGAGGAGAGGGACTTTTATCGTGAAATATATAAATACATACATTCATGTGCTTTTTATCTTTATATATATATATATATATATATATATATATATATATATATATATATATATATATATATATATATATATATATATATATATATATATATATATATATGTGTGAGACATATCATTCAATATATAAAATTGAAAAGGCATTTCAATAGCATTTGACAGCATCTCCTTTTTATGTAAAACTAAACTATCTGGTAATCACATATATATATATATATATATATATATATATATATATATATATATATATTTTGTTTTATATATATATATATATATATATATATATATATATATATATATATATATATATATATATATATATATATATATATATATAGACAAAATGATAGACAGATAAGATAGATAAAGGACAAATAGATCACAAAAGTATGTGACTGCCAGATGGTTTAGTTTCACCTACAATAAGGGAAGTTGAACCTTTGCAACTTTTTGTTTAACGATACGTGTCCTTAATTATGTATTCTATATCTATCTATGTATATTATGTATCATATATGTAAATACATAGATATGAATATATATATATATATATATTGTATGTATAAACGTGCAAAATACACCTATGTATGTATGTATGTATGTATGTATGTATGTATGTATGTATGTATGTATGTATGTATGTATGCATCATTCATGTTGAATGACACGTATCATTAACTGTGTATTTTTCTCCATTATTTTTTCATCATCAAACCCACTAGCATCACTGGAAGTCATATGAGTCGACACAAATATTTTGAATAAGAGAACGAGCCATTTGTATGAAAATATAAATCATAAACAAGCCTCGGAAAGATAAACACAGCAGACATAAATTATGAAGCCTCAGCTTCATTACTGGAACAAACAAAGGCTCCCGACGCGAAAATTAAATGATATCCTGACTCATTAAATACGCCAGGAAACTCCTTTACCTAGAACCGAGGTAAGAGAAATGAACGTGTACAAAATGCAGAGATTTGTTGCGTCTTGCTAGAAATTAACTTTTAGTTGTTACTGTTAGATGGACTAGCTGATTTTGGCCTTAGGCTACTTTTAATAAGTGACTGAAATGCGTTGGATATTTAGTTATACATTTATTTCATTAGATGAAGCCTATTCAGATTGAACAAAGCCACGGGATCATTGACTTGAAATTCGAACTACCAAAGAATGTTGCTTTCAACCTTCCACCGCAGACCCCACACTGCAGCAATAACTGATCATGATACAGAGCCAACTGTTAGGATAAACCGAGAATAACAAATATAAACATGACTCAAAAGGTGTATAAATATTATAAGCAAATTGTCAACAAACAGAGAAAAGAATGAAGATTAGCACCTCACTGATGACCAAAATACCCTGAGAAGGGAAGGCAAGTCATGCGAAAAATCCATAGCTACCAAATCAAAACTTATCACCTACATCCTTAACGGTTACTTATGTAATTCTGAAGAATGTTAGTTTCAGCAAAGAACAGACGCGTTGAAATGAACCAAAGTCAATCAATATTCACTTTCAGTACATATTAGTATCACCATTAGTCCACATTTTACTGTCGTGAGGCACTTTTTCAAAAGACTGTTTCCGAAAGTATAAGAAAACTGTTCTCATAAAGAGGCAGTTGTTCTACAAAAATGCTGCCCTGCACACTTTACTATTCCTCCGGATATGCAAATTCAAATTTGCACCAGTTCTCCTTTACAATAAATATTCAAATAGAAAACTTCTCTAGAGAGAGAGAGAGAGAGAGAGAGAGAGAGAGAGAGAGAGAGAGAGAGAGAGAGGTTAGTTTTGTATTTGAATAGCTTTTAGATATACTGTATATATATGTGTGTGTGTGTCTGTGTGTATTATTGTGCATGTGTGTGCGTTTGTAATTTATTTCTGCTGCCGGATTAATTATTTTCTGTTTATCTTTTCCCTCTTCCAGATGCTTTTCTTGCCTCAGGTATCAAGACTGATAATTATGATTATATGCTAAAGAAAATGTGAAACTTATTGTACTCGTAAAAAGTCCAGTGGCCTTTTATTTAGTTCAGTCTACCACTTTCATCGAGTGGTGATGCAAAACTTACGTTTGTGAGTTCATTAAAACCTCACAATCTAGTTTCCTGAATGATCAGAGTAGTAAACCACACGTATAGCTCTCTATGCATTTTAATTCTCTCTCTCTCTCTCTCTCTCTCTCTCTCTCTCTCTCTCTCTCTCTCTCTCTCTCTCTCTCTCTCTCTCTCTTTTAGACATACACGAGTCATTACGTACGAGAAGAGACCCGAGACAGTGGGAAAATCACATTAGAATCGAATTTAGCTGCTGCTCGTCTTTCCTCAGCATGTTTTCCTTATTTGAGTCATCTTTTCTTGCAGTTAGAAGTGTGGTCTTCTGTCCCAAGTTATAGTTCTAATTGATATTTGAATTGTGCAGTCATTTCAGTCTTATTGAATATTGTTAGAGACTACCACAGCGCAAATATCATAGATGTATGTAAGCACTTATCGACGATTTTATATATATATATATATATATATATATATATATATATATATATATATATATATATATATATATATATATATATATATAATATATATATATTTATAAATATATATATGTATATATATACTCACTTTAATACCCATAAGTACGTTTAATGATGAAAAAGAATAATTGTTCAGCATTCATGTAGTATCCACGAGTTTATATATATACAGTATATATATATATATATATATATATATATATATATATATATATATATATATATATATATATATATATATATATATATACACACACACATTCATATATACATATATAATATATTTATATGTATATGTATACATACATTTCATTTTGATAGTCATAAATAGGTTTAATGATAAAAAAATAAATAGTTTCAATGATAAAACGGACACTGCCCTACATTAAGTAAGGAAAATAATACAAAACTCAAGTAGAAATACCGATACGATCTGAATATTCACGTTCAAACGAAAACATCCCTTTCCATCCATCTCTTAGTTAGACGATGGTTTATAAATCTGTTCCATTTTACTTTCTTAAAAATTTTAACAGCTATTTCTATTTCTAGGAACACAAAATAAATAAGTAATGACCGATGAAATATGACCAACGGCCCTGCAACACTAAAGCACCAGGAGTACCAAATCCAGGTGAGTGATAATATTTTCTATTGACAAATATCTTTTTCCAAAATCAGTAGATGCAGGATTCAATTTATAAGTTCTAAAATCAATTCAGAATCAGTTCAAAATCAATAGTAAAATCAATTCCAAATCAAATCTGATGTCAATTCAAAATCAATTCAGAATTAGTTCCAAAATCAATTCAAGAAGGTCACTGAAGAAAAAGGAAGAGGAGTAATAATAATAATAATAATAATAATAATAATAATAATAATAATAATAATAATAATAATAATAATAATAATAATTTTTCCACTTGAGCTGTATGAGTAATAAGTGCTTATCTAAGCCTTTGTTTGTATTTTATAATTAGTTGTTATAGTCTTTTGTCCAACACTCTGTCTATAGATCAATTCTGAACAGTGTGATTTAGTGAGTGCCGTTCTGATCAACGTCTATTTTGATCTCCATAAATGTACAATGTATAACTGGTAATAGAATAAGTTTATTATTTTTATAACACGTAACTTCTTAAGATATGTCTGTAGCATTATAAAAATATTTCACATTAGCAATCTAAATTTCAAGTAGTTAGTTGCTATTACAATATGCATATCTAAGACCGTGTCATTTTTGTCTTCGAATTAGTCGCATAAGGATTCGTTACGATTTTAGGCCTGACAAAAACATCGTGTTGTAAAATTTCAGGAGTTATTACCATACATAATAAGTGAAATAAGGAAAGAATGAATATCTTAGGATTGCAATTATGACTAAAGGATGCCTTGATATTACTTAGGCTTATCTTTTACTTCCACACTAATACATTTTACGTATTGTAAGTATGAGGTAGTGTCCATAAATTTTCTCGGCTTTTCAGTATAATTCAATCCTTACGGTAAGAAATATTCAAAAGAATTAAAATTTTGGCCTTCAGTGCACTAGAACATATATTGAGGTTTACTACAACGAATGCCACAACAGATTATAGATTGATGCTTATTGAACTAAAATGCAAATTTCTAATCCTAGTCTCTTTTCTTTTGGGGAGGGGGAGATACCACAGTGACACAGGTAGGACTTGGCAACTTTCATTGGCCTTTCGTGGTCCCACAGTGTAGTAAATATCGAGTCTCTGCCAGCAGAACACCAGAATTGCTTTTATAACTCTTTAAAATAGTCACTGTAATAATAGCACTATACTCCTGCCTTCGGACACTATAGTACCAGGTTCAAGGTATGGCAAGAAGCACTCTACAAGAAATCCATTCAGTGACTTCTATCGGACAATATAGTAACTGTTGCAGTGACATAGTTGTCACCTAGGAACTTTTGTTTCCTCTTCATATTTCTCTTGATCAGCCACTTTCGAATCATAAAGAGAAATTAATACAAGAAAGTCATATGCATATATGTTAGAATTCATGAGCGGTTCTGTAGAAAGTATCTTCGAAAATTGGAAAATTTGCAAGCACAACTCTGTTTTGCCTGAAATACAGTATCAAAGATAATTCGACACATATCTGTACCTTATTGCTTACAACCAAGGCAAATGAATGATAGACATGATCAACAAAGAATGTATATTTAGAATTTATATATATTTATATACATGTGTACATATATAAATATATATATATATGTATATTTATATTTATATATATACATATATGAATATATACGGTATATATGCATATATTCATATATGTATATATAAATATAAAGATATATATATATATATATATATATATATATATATATATATATATATATATATATATATATATATATATACATTTATATTACATATATTTATATATATAGTATACATTTGAATACATAAATGTATGTATATATATATATATATATATATATATATATATATATATATATATATAATAATATATATATATATATATAAATACTGAAAGTAAAGCAACGATTCATTCACTTTAACTTTCCATTAAAAACGAATCCAGTTAATCTAATTACCATTTGTACATATTTCATCCAGAGAACAGATGACGAAAAATAATTTTCAGATATATATTAACGTTCATATTAAAAAATTACACATCATTAGTTTTAATACCGCTTGAGTTCCTATCTTTCCTGTGATAATCATTAGCATAAATTTTCTACATCATTCGTTTCAATTTCATTCTACCAGAGCCCTAAGTCTGCAACACTTTGTGCACAAAAGAGAGGCTGGACATTGCCATGCATCTCATACGGCAGTGAGCAAACTCACTTTGTACACACACAAACACACTTTTATATATATATAAATAAATATATATATATATATATATATATATATATATATATATATATATATATATATATATACATTAATATATACATATTTAAATATATATTTATATATATATTTATATATGTATACATAAATATATTTACATATTTAAATATATATTTATATTTATATAAATTTATATATACGATATATATTTATATATATTATATATATGTGTGTGTGTTTGTCCATATATGTTATATATATGTGTGTGTGTGTGGTGTTTATGTCAAAAAATACATAAAAAATATTGGCAATCCCAATGATAATTACAGCGTTTAAGCTACTTTTTAATTACAAAAACAGTTAATTTCCTTAGACTCCGACGTGAAGAGTTTAAAATTACTGAATTTCTTTTTTTTCATTTACAATCTCACCTTTACTCAACGATTATTAGAAACAGTGAAGGCTAATGGAGCACCATTTACCATCATTATGATGCCAAAGCCTAAGAGAGTTTACATACGATTAATTAGACGCCCCCAGATTAAATGCGAAATTTAATTCATCAGCATTTTTATGGTTTCCTTGGAGTTAATTAATTCGGGAGGCAATCTCTCTTCTTCTCAGTAAGAAATTTAATTTTCCAAGATTTTTTTGATATCCCGTTCTTGTTTATCAAAGAATGATGTCTAAAAGGGAGGTAATTCTATAAGATAATCTTACCCAGGCAGCAAGTAATTAATAGTAAGCAGATTAAGGAAATGTATCTTAGTGAATGGACATTTCGTCCCTACAGAATTTGTATATTTGTTTTTAGATACTAATTGAACTATAGTCTTAAAATTACAAAACTTAATAGCAAGATTAACTGTAATTTTTTGGATATTCTAATTTGTTGTTATCTATTGTGCATATTCTTTAAAAAACATAAAATCTGGGGTTCCCTTACTATCTTTTAAAGTACTACAGCTTCTTGTAATTTGCTTTGGGATTAACTTGAAGATTCAAACAATTATGGCATTAAAAATGTTTGCAAGACGTGTTTTCCCTCTCTCTTTCTCTCGTGAAATAAATAAATAATAAACATACATAAATATGTGTGTATATATATATATATATATATATATATATATATATATATATATATATATATATATATATATATATATATATATATATATATATATATATATATATAATAATGTGTGTGTCTGCTGTGTGTGTGTATGTGTGTGAAGGTTTGAGTCTGTATATATATTGAGAGAGACAATGATTGTACATTTAAGCGCACAGTGCACATATTAATTTTATTCATTACATACAAGTTTATAATATATAATTACTTTAATATCTTCTCCTGATTGACATACAATAAAATGTTTAAGCCTTCATAATTTAGCACATATTTTAGGGAGGAAAAGATCAAATCATGCATTAAAACAGTTATATATCTTTTGTATACTTACTATAAATGATGTTTGGCTTGCTAGGATCTCATGCTAACTTGCACAAGTTATTACGAGAACTTTGTGCATTAAAAAACTAGATGAAGAAGGACATTATATATAGTTAATATATATATGTATAAAGACATTAACCCACGAAGAACAACACAAAAAAGAGGTCTTTAGACTTTATCGACACTGAAAATTCCAGGCTAAGTTCCAGAAAATCTACTTGTAATGTCAGAACACTCATAGCAGGCGTAAAAGAAAGTTTTTTATCTTTTTTTTTTACATGAACTCTTTACTTTCAGAGAACAGAGAGAAAAATAGTTATCTATAGCATATCAACATACATATTCTATAAATATGACGAATAACAACACAAAGAAGAAGTTCTATAAAGTTAAAGTCACTTAAAAGATTTCCGGCCAAGTCACGGGGAAGACGGGCCAGAGCTTGGAGCGCC
Organism: Macrobrachium rosenbergii; assembly: GCF_040412425.1. Lineage (NCBI taxonomy): Eukaryota > Metazoa > Arthropoda > Malacostraca > Decapoda > Palaemonidae > Macrobrachium > Macrobrachium rosenbergii. The sequence goes on along the minus strand of NC_089744.1, from coordinate 70,665,056 downwards.
TACTCGGACACGTCGTGCCTGTATGGCCGACAGAGCAATACTGAGTCTGGCTCTCGAGTCTCGACTTCGCAGCGATCGGACATCGAATTGCGCGACTCTGGTGGGTGCCATCTTCTCCCCAAAGATGGCGCTATAGGTATCTCAATCCTCGGAGGAGATTTCTATTTGAGGAATATTTACCGTTACACTTTACATTGCTTGTTCAAATCTCCTATGCTAATTTATGTTAAGATCTAGGCGTCTTGTGAATCAGGATGATGAATACTAAAATTATTTGGAACAGCGGCGGATTTTGGCTGCTCAAATATGATGGAATGAACTTAAAGAGAGAGAAATCAGACCATGAGATTTGTAATCAAAAATTAAAATGGGGCAGGCAAGAACGGTTGGGTGACAAAGACGAAATAAAATTATATCCATTGCGAATTAGCATATATGTATATGTATATGTATATGTATATGTATATGTATATGTATATGTATATGTAGCCTGTATGTATGTGTTTATGTATATGCAACCTCGTTTGCGGAAAACTTCCACAGGGTCAAACCACCTCATAACAATTTAATCAACCTTCTCATCTGTTTTAACCTTTGTATCACGTCAACGAATCACCAAATTTCTTACTCTTTTCATTCCTATACGACATATATTATGCAAACTTAATTTTAGCAACTTCAGCCTTTTGTTCTTTCGTTCACTTTCAACATGTGCACTTCAGTTCTATTGGGGAGAGTTGGCTCAACAGTTCCTCCATACGATCGCAAATCTACCGTTTGTAGACATTCCAAGTTTTCCCTTTATCTCTTGCACACACCCTGAAACCTTCCTTCCTCCCTTCAACTATGCTGCAACTCACCTCCTGTCATGTCCTTCTATTATCCGTTATTTACTCCCAAAGACTCATTCACATCAAGCGATTTCAGTCTTTTAGAATCCACATCAACATTCATTGTGCCATCCAGACCCTTTCAAAATCCTTTAATCCTTTGTATTAGTAATCTTTCATTATCTCAAATTCCCACTTTTTATGTGACCCCATCGTGGAATTTTACAAACTCCTCGTCTCCTCTATATCTAAACAGGTATCTTCAATCCTAGATCATATTTCACCTATATTTTCTCCATGTATACTCGCATTTCGTTCCTACTACTCACCCCAGGCTTGGTTATATTTAGTTATGGTTTTTAAACTGCTTCAGTTTAAAGATATTTCTCTACTTCAGTTTAAAGATATTTCTCTCTTAACTCTCATTTCAATCAAATAATGATTAGATATGACTCCAACCACTCCTCTTCTCCCTATTACACCCGCCAGTTTGTTCTATCTGTTACTCTGTACTAACACATGACCTAAAATACACATTTTCTCGGCACATTTTTCTCTTTCCTTCATAGTCTTCTTTAAATACTAAGCATCTGCAACAAGCATGTTCCTTACCAAACACATTTCCGCAAAAATTTCCTCCGTTCTCATTTACTTAAAGAACTCGATACATACCAACACCACCGTCTCTTTATTTGCCGCCTACCTTTACATTTAAATCCCTAGCATGACCACAAAAAAATTCAGACTCTTTCAATCACATTTTCCTTCATTTCTAGGGCCATACAGAATCACCATCATAATTTTTCCCCAGCCAGACTCCGGCTTACCCATGCAATCCTCGAAGTAACACATTTGTACATCATTAAATTTGTTCGTCATTACAGTTTTTCCATCATTACATTTTTTCTCCTGCCACGCCCCACCTTACACACAAACATGCAATCCTCAAATTAACACATTTATAATCTTTCGCCCATGGCCAGGGCTTTCCTGGCAATAATAAACGCTCCCCCTCCTGTGGCTCCACACCTTTTCAGACGAAATTAGTCTTCCTCTTTCCCATTGCTGTGCACGTAGTCCTTTCACCTCACGAAGTGCCCAAAAAATCCAGCTCACTCGCCTTACTTTAATCAGCTATCATTCATTTCTTTTCTTCTGCACCACTTCTATAGATATTCTTAATCCCAGTGTTTTTAACTAGTCTCTGGCTTTGTCAGTACAAGGTATGAGGTTGCAAATCCCATGACCCGGCGACTCTCACAAGACGCTTAACGCCAAGGAATATATCACAGTTACCCTGTGTATATATATATATATATATATATATATATATATATATATATATATATATATATATATATATATATAGAATGTTAGCGCATCCTTACTGGAACCTCACGTTTGTTCGCTCGAATACTGTCGCGCAAGGCTTATTGTGAAAAGTGACGTGGATATCGAGAAGTTATGAGGTCATTGAGGCTTTTGAAAATACAAACACAAGGAGACACACCACATGTATGTATATGCATATATATATATATATATATATATATATATATATATATATATATATATATATATATATATATATATATATATTTATATGTGTGTATGTTAGTTTGTTGTGGAAAAGCAGAAATTCTGGACTTTGAGCTAGAAAAATATAAAAAGATAATGATTTATATATTATTATGGGGCAGCAATAGTTTTCACTCGGGTGCCGATCTTCCGGACAGAAAATTACTGGTCATTACAAGATTATTACACAGTGATCATTACCAGACTCCCTAGTTCTTTTTCCATTCTTCTAATTCAAGCAGGGTCTCACGTAATGGAGCACCCAACATCCCCTATGCAGAAAATTCTCATAGGCAATAGAAAATAACTTTGAAAAGCAAATCCGAACGCAATTTTTACCGAAATCATAAAATCCCCGACATACTTCCTATGAGAAAACTTAAAGAAAAAACCTATAAAAAGAAAAGACCCAAATGAGACTAATTACCATAACGTAATGAGTCAACAGACATGACGTTTTTAATTTATGGAAATGTGAACGCTCACCTGGTCGATTTCAAAGCAACAAATTGCATTAGACGCACAAACGAGTCTCCGGAGGGAATGCGAAATTGGATAACGACCCTTTCCATGTCTAATGAGGCGAGAGCTCTGTGATCACGAAGACCACTCGTTCCACTGACCGGACTCATTAGTTAATCATTTCGAAAATTAACAAAAATAAAAAGCCTCCGCCGGTGTAATCAGCGAGTCCTGCCTGCGCGAAAGCGTAGCGCTTTTGCAGAAAAATAACAGACCTGCCTTTTGGGAATTTTAATGTATTTTGAAAAATCAATTTTATCATTCACGAAAGCTTATCGCTTTTGCAGAAAAATAGCAGGCCTGCGTTTTTTTAGGAATTTTAATGTATTTTGAAAAAGCAATTATATCGTTCACGAAGGCCTATCACTTTTGCAGTAAAATAACAGATCCGCTTTCCGAAAAATTCGATGTCTTTGAAAAAGCAATTTTATCCTTCACGAAAGCTTATCTCTTTTGCAGGAAAATAACAAACTCATATTTTGCAAATTTCAGTGTACTTTGAAAATGCAATTTCATCCTTCACAAAAGCGTATGGATTTTGAAGAAAGATAACAGACATACTTTTAAAAAATTTAAAATATTTTGAAAAAGCAATTCTATCGTTTGTATGTCTCCTGTTTTAGGGCGTGCTGGGAGAACTTGCTTCCCGCAGGCGATTAACAGGTGGAATTAGCTGATTTAAACAGAATAAACTGAAGATTTTAACTCTCCTTACTTTCACTCTTCTCTCTCTCTCTCTCTCTCTCTCTCTCTCTCTCTCTCTCTCTCTCTCTCTCTCTCTCTCTCTCTGTTTATAATTCTTTTCCCCAATTATTTTTCCTTCTACATGACAAATTTATTGAGAGGTCTCCTGATATTTAACTATTGAAAATAAACAACCCCTAATTTGTACGTGTATCTGAGAGTTTAAATTTGTATAATTTCTATTTTCATTCTTTCACTAAATTCCAACTCAAGAGAACCTCCATTGAATATCATTGCTTCTAAATATTTGAAAAATTTAGTCTTATTCGTTCTTTTTCCATCTAATCTTAAACCACAGTCAAAAACTTTAATAAAATTTGTCAGTAACATCTTCGACAAAATCTTCAGTGTGCCGAACTTGCAGACAAACACTCAACCTGATGTACAGTACATGTACATTGATTATTCTGACACACCTGGCCACTAGCGTATCCAGAAAAATTTCGTTGGGGGGGGCACCAATTTTCATATTATACACACACACACACACACACACACACACACACACATATATATATATATATATATATATATATATATATATATATATATATATATATATATATATATATATATATATATATATATATATATATATATATATATATATTATTTCTATAATAGATTTTTTTATTTTATAATAGATTTTTTTCCACATTTTTATATTTCTCACTTTTGTTATTATTATCTAAGTCTTCAATATTACTATTTTGTCATTATTTTTCATGGGGGCACGCGTCCCTCCAGGATCCGCTAGTGCACCTGGCAGCTATTAACGAAGGCTCATCATAGTCAAAAATGACGAACTCTTGCACAGACTTACTGTCCTTTAACAACTGTTTACGAAAATACAATAAAAATCATTCTATAAGAAAGGCACTAAAAACAAGTTATTCTTTAAAGACCTTAGATACCTGAAAAGGTATTTAACATCCCTTAAACTGAAAATTACCTAGGGGTGGGCCATGGTTGAATTTGGAGTTGCGGGTAAGAACTGGAAGTACAAAGAATTTTAATAATAGCAAGAGAGAGAGAGAGAGAGAGGGGGGGGGGCGAATGTGTGATGAATTATTCAATCGGTGAACTGTCGGAGAGAGAAAATATGAGAAAAAATAGTTATTCTGTGAACTGTTAGGTAAGCCAAGATACAAAGATGGGGCACAACACACACACACACACACACACAGAAGAATCAAAACTCTCATTAAGGCCAGGAAATCAAATAAAACGATATGAGAGAGAGAGAGAGAGAGAGAGAGAGAGAGAGAGAGAGAGAGAGAGAGTCAAAACTCTCATTTAGGCCAGGAAATCAAGTAAAACGATATGAGAGAGAGAGAGAGAGAGAGAGAGAGAGAGAGGAGAGAGAGAGAGAGAGAGAGAGAGAGACTTACAGATGGATAAAAGGAGAAGAATACAGCCCATGAATAATTCTGGTGCGTGAATCAAAATACCAGGAAGAGACGTAAGATAACCAACAGCTCCTCCCTCCAGCAGACATGTACACACGTTCTAACCCTGAGCATTGTTTACTTACGTGAACTCCCATTTTCATGCCGAAAGCGTAAACGAAAGAGCCAGTTCTCGTGTAAGTAAATCGAAAAATTATAGTTACTGCGAGGGTAACATGGTACCCATTCAACATTTTTCAGGTTTATTCAAAAATTGTAATTTTAAAGAAACACTACAACTGGAAATAGAGAGAACCACGTCACTGAAGGTTCGTCAAGATTTATTTTAAAAAGCCCGTGAAGAGAATGTTCATCTTACTAAGGGGCTCCCAGACATTATCTGCTTCGTCGTAAATTTGCGCTTCAACTGAAATAGCCTACCTAATATCAGTTACCTTTCTTCTACATTGCACAATATTCTTTTATGCGGCATTTTATTCCAGAATATTGATATCGCATCCCCTGTACCTGATGAAACTTCTGTATCACACGCTTTTAAACATTTTTTTACGTATCTTTATCCGACGTTAGAGAGACTGGTAAAATTCCTCAAAATTATTTTCAATACTTGGTGCGAATTGAACAGTAATAAATCAATATTTTGTTTAAAAGATACTGAAAGAAAAGTTATACAGTTCCAAAGGCTGCATGATAGATGCTATTGACTTAGTTTTATCCAGCAAATTTCAGCAGAGTAAAGTAGATTTCCCCCTCCTTAGATATTTCACGTGACTGCTGAAGTGGTGGCAACAAGGCAGTTCATATACTTAACACCCACTTGGTAGATTTGACACAATGGTACACACCCTCTCAACATACAAACACACAGGCACACACATACACACACAGGCCCACGCACACTCACAGACACACACATAAACTCACGCACAAAATCAACGAAGACAAGTATTATTACGACTGGCAGAACGCAGAATGGAAACCCCTAACAAATCATAATCGTTTCGAGGTATGAATTCCCCAGATATGTCATCTGCTATGAGACTACCAGCATCGGTTCTTACACGGGAACGAATGGAACGGCAGTACTGTCATGTCATGGGTCTAGAAGCATGAAAGATTTGCCGAGAACCGGAAGGTTGTCATCTTTTTCAGCCAATTCTTATATACCATAAGGAAAGCATGTGTGTGGGGGAGGGGGAAGAGGGAATGATTTATTTCATTCATATGTACCAATGCTGGGAGTTATGGTACTTACGAATTAAACAAAATCAGAGAATATCTGCATTGCTATATTCCATAGCGTACTTCAGTCAGGATCTTCATCTATTGCAATTTACGCCTTGCACCCAAAGTCAGCGTCCCTGTTTTGTATGGGAACCACAGTATCACGCTAATAGATTCCCGATGGACTTAATTCCCTTTATTGTGGAACAGTAGTCCTATGTTCCCACGACGGTAGCTGATGTAATTTCATCAAGGACTGTAATGATAGTTTAAAATTCCCTTGCCGTGCCTTGCCTTTCGTTGTATTCTCAGTTGCGTATATATTAATTCGTTATTCCTCCCTATATATTTATCTTGTCTCTTATATAATACTTCTCTTAGTATTGTCTTTCCTTGGTTTTACATCGAAAGTAACTTTATTTATAGAAGCATTCGCCTTAATTTTTATTATGTTTTCATATATATATATATATATATATATATATATATATATATATATATATATTAACTTTATCACATACACAATTGTTCTGTGCATTAGTAGAATTACTAAAAGGACCTCATTCAAACTGGATGGTATCTAATGGAGTTTTTATTCAAAAGTTACAAGCTTTCTTGGACAAACAGTCCACATTATCAAGTATCCGTACAATGAGCAGACGCGTAGCCCGGCTGTATTTATATCTGTGCGCTGGGTACTTTTAATCCTATAATCGCCTAGCTCTTCCTGTGTGACCTCCACCCCCTCTTGACCTTGGTCTTTCTCTGATCCCTCCTTCCAGGTGTCCGTTTTCCGTGCGTTCTCTTACGTTTTTTCATCGTTTCCTTGCTACTGTGGAGTATACGATTTTTCTGGATATGCTGTCTTCAAAGCCGTTTCCGGTGTTCCCTGCCATCGTGTTGTTGGCGCAAGTTATGAAGGCGTTCTCTACAACCAGTCTAGATGTTTTGTTGGTGTTCCTGTACAGAAAACTCATATTTTCCCAGTCTATTCTGTGATCATTTTCCCAACAGTGTTTGGCAACTGCCGACGTCTGATTATAATGCCTTATGTTCTGCAGACATGATTTTCCAGTTTCGCCATAGTACCCTTCTTCACAGTCTAGACACGCTGCCATATAAAACCCCCCTCTAATCTCTTCCCCCTCTACCGACTTTTTGTTTCTAACTATTTTATTCCTAATGGTGTTTTTGTAGCTGCCTATCAATTTGAAATTATTTAGCTTTCTGTTGATGGGTGCAATAGAGTTGTTGTCCGGGACTGTAATTATTTTCTTTCCTACCAAATGTTCCTTTTCTATCCTTTCCCTCTCCCCAAAATAGTTTTTCCTTGCTTTGATATGTGCCCACTCCCACCAATACTTAGGGTAGCCTAATCTCCTAAAACTCTCCCTCAGGTAATCCAACTCTTCGTCTAAAAATTCGGGACTGCAAATCCTATAAGCCCTGATGGCCAACCCTGTCATTAATCCTATTTTTATTTCTTTCCTATGACTGGAGAACCAATGTATGTATGAATTGGTGTGTGTCTTCTTCCTATATACCTTGAATTTTAAATTCTCTCCTTCCCTCTTGACCAGGACATCCAAGAAAGGAATTTCTACGCGCCTGCTCATTGCACGGATACTTGATAATGTGGACTGTTTGTCCAAGAAAGCTTGTAACTTTTTGAATAAAAAACTCCATTAGATACCATCCAGTTTGAATGAGGTCCTTTTAGTAATATATATATATATATATATATATATATATATATATATATATATATATATACATATGTATGTATATGTATACTGTATGTATATACATAGACTTTCATTTATATATATATATATATATATATATATATATATATGTATGTATATATATATATGTATACACTTTCATTTGTATCTATGTAAGTATAATATATATATATATATATATATATATATGTGTGTGTGTGTGTGTGTAGTTATATATATATATATATATATATATATATATATATATATATATATATATATATATATATATATACAGTATATATTTATATATATATATACATACATAAATCCTTTCCATATCTCATTTTATAAAACTATCTCTTCTCCTAGAAGACATTTCTCCTCTTAGCTTCTAGTTTTTCTCTTAATCTTTTTGTGTTTCAGTTTTTTACACGAAGATAATCTCATCAGGAGAAGCCTCCTGGTAGATTAATGACCCTTTTGGCTTATGTCATGTGACCGTTTGTCTCTCCCTCACTTCCTTTATCCCTAATAACCTTTCCTATTTAAGGAGGTTGGTCTTTAAATCATCATTTTTTTCTGGTTTCCTTTTGGCTCCGGAAAGTTGACGAAAAATAATTGGCCGTCAGATGATCTTTCCGAGGAAACATAGACATTTACAGAGCACTTCTACGCAAACGCTGTAGAATGTGTCACAGTTACGCACCTCATCTTACGTACATCTATATATATATATATATGTGTGTGTGTGTGCGTGTACCGTATACATACATATATGTGTGTGTGCATGTTTACATACATATATGGAGATATATTTATTTATATATATATATATATATATATATATATATATATATATATATATATATATAGCTTAATGATAAATAATATTGCCAAGACCAGGAAGAACATTCTTTATTGTACAAGCTTTCGAGGTATAAAACCTCATCATCAGGCTGAAAAAACCGACAAGGATGAGAATCAATAAAATTACAATAAAATGAATTGTCATAATAAATCTTCAGCAAAAATACTAACGAAATATATAAAATGAACAAGTAAATACAAACTAAAAGGGTGAGGCTTAAAATAACGAAAAATTAAAAACACAAACATAAAAATATGAAAATAAAACTAAACAGAGGTCTTTCTATTAGAACTAGGTTTCCCCTTTCCAAACCACCCTTTTCTGCCATTAGAGAACACAGTTTAGCACAGGACCATCCTTTCACTGACCTGGATTTTCGGGTACTGTCTTTTTGTTCAAATAGACTGGACCTTTTAATTTCAGAGTCGCTGACTATTAAAAAGATGAAGCCGGAATTGAACAACAACTCGTCTGGTATTCAACTAGCTATCGTGTAATTTCATAGTAGGTACTCAATTAGGTCGTTAAATATTTTACTTTGTGAGTGGTAGTTTGTTTACATTTCACTTTAGTTTTATTTTCATATTTTTATGTTTGTGTTTTTAATTTTTCGTTATTTTACGTCTCACCCTTTTAGTTTGTATTCACTTGTTCATTTTATATATTTCGTTAGTATTTTTGCTGAAGATTTATTATGACAATTCATTTTATTGTAATTTTATTGATTCTCATCCTTGTCGGTTTTTTCAGCCTGATGATGAGGTTTTATACCTCAAAGCTTGTACAATAAAGAATGTTCTTCCTGGTCTTGGCAATATTATTTATCATTAAGCTAAGATTTCAAGTAGCCGCCCAATTACCAGTATATATATATATATATATATATATATATATATATATATATATATATATATATATATATATATATATATATATATATATATATAGAAAGAGAGAGAAAGAGAGAGAGAGAGATGTATGTATATATGTATATATAAGTTGCATTCATAAACAGGTAATCAAAAGTGATCGAAAGCATGAATCAACAGAGCTGTGATTCCAACAGAAAATCTATGGTAATGTTGAAGTAATTTCCATACGGAAAAAAACAGCTTACGAAGGGAGAAATGAAAACAAACTAATCTCCAGGAAACAAGAAAATATTCCTGCGTGGTTGCTAGAACAACTCTGGAGCATCCAAACTCTGAGGGAGAGATGACGAAGCGTGAAATGTGGAGAAATCTAGTTCTGGAAAACTCGTAAAGTGAAAGCTCGCTTTTACAGAGGGAATTTGTATTATGATTAATTGCACTAAGAGAGAGAGAGAGAGAATTCTGTGATAGCGATGATGATTTTGTATCTATTACAGCTAAATGACGCTATATAAAAACACCTTTTTCTGTTACAAAACTGTAAGGATAAAATAAACAAAATTTTTACGACTTCAGCATAAAGTGGACATTTATGCAACAGTATCAAATGCTTTTCTGCCCCTACGGTATACGTTTCTGGACATATATGACAATATCAGGAAATCAACAGAGAAATACCGAGCATTGTCATAAAATGGATGGTGACATCAAGAGCAATAGCCACTATCATCATCAACCTCCTAGTCCTTAATTGGACTACATTTCCCAAAAGTAATAGCTCCTTGAAAAATGAAAATAAAAACCAATCCAAACAAGTGTGTAATACTTGTCATCAGAGCTGCAAAATCAGTTTAAGAAGTAACAGAAATAGATCCCTCCAAAAATGGAAAAAGGAACATAAGAACTAATCCAAACATCTGTCATTCTTTTCATGAAAGCTACAAACTCAGTTTAGGAAATAACAAAAATAGCTCCCTTCAGAAATGGAACATAGAAATAAAAACTAATCCAAACTTCCATAAATCCCTTTCAACAGAGCCACAAACTCAGCCTTGGGAGTACCCGCGTCTAAGGTGGGAAGGATTCCGCAGCTAATTGGTTACCGTCGAGCATGTCGGCTACGAACCGCGACAGGAATCTTAAATTCTGTGAGATATTGCCAATCGGGGGGAACCAAACTAATCGGAGTGGACCATTTCCACAGCTCTTTGGCAGGGAAGGAGTCTCGTTGTAGACGGGATCTGCTGATTAAGCATAGAACTTTTCTTATATCTTGACATCGAGACGAATGAGGAAACCGTAAAGGAGGGAATAAGTAGAATGTTAGAGAGGAGAGGGCGTCGTGTCTAGGAAACGCGAGAGGGTGCGAGATGGGGAAAAGTGATTGGTGGGGTGATGGAGTGAATGTTGACCTTTCGAGACAACTTATTGATTTTTGCCAGATAATCTTCATCATGAAATCATCTTCGGTCACCAAAACTTTCCAATTCACGGTGGTGAAAATTGCCTTTTTGTTGGGAGATTCCTTACAAAACTTCGAGAGAAAGGGTATAGGAGTTGCATCGTCATACAACATACAATGTTTGTTGTTTGACATTCACCACAATGTATTACGGTGGATCTGAGTGAATACCTAGGTGTTGTATAAATGCAATAGGGAAAAGAAGCATAGTTTCAAAATAATATTGCTCCTTGGAGCATCGATAAGGATATTGTCCAGAAAAATGTTTTTTTTTATTTTATTCCAGTAAACATCTGGAACAGGGATTTACGTTTAGAAATGGTCAAAACTATTGCAGATGTAAAAACAAAACAAACTAACAAAGACAAATAAATGTTCAATTGAAAGGCGTGATCTAATTGTACTTAAAATCCAAACTCTTCATCAGCAGATTGAATTCTGTTAATCCTTATATATTCTTATTACTTCTTTCTGTTAGACAAAACTACTGAGTTTTCCTATATACATCTCATAAATAATAATCCTGATGGACAAGGACATAAAAGAGTATTCCTTCTCTTTTGCCGAGGAGAAAATACATAAACATTCAGTAAAAATTTGCAAGATTACAAGAAGACATTCAGTGTTTTCCTGTGTATATTTATGAATATCCTCCTTTGACAAAAAGAAAAAATAGAATAAAACAAATAGCAAAGTAAATAAAAAAAAGAATATCCAAATATGCCCATGCCTTACTATAGTATTATTTATGAGATGAATATACGGCAGCCGAAGCTGTCAGATGGTGAATTGATTCCAGGAATTATCTTCTGGTTCCCGTGACGTCATCTTGCACAATGTTGTTGATTTGCAGGCGAGGCCTAGCTCAAAACTGTTCAGTAAAAAATAAAATAGAATAAGATAAAATAATGCAGTAAGAATAAAAAAGAATAATAAGGAAAAATGAGAAAGGGAAATATAAAATCAACTTCATTGATGCAACCTTAATTAATGAAACTTTACAAAAGATGGGTCTTCTCACCATAGATGAAAATAATAATTATCTGTCTGTCATTTTATCCTAAGCGATAATATATATATGTATATATATATATATATATATATATATATATATATATATATATATATATAGTGTGTGTGTGTGTGTGTGTGTGTAGTGTGTATATGTATATATAGATAGATAGATAGATAGATAGACAGATAGCTAGATAGATAGATAGATAGATAGATATAAATATATATATATATATATATATATATATATATATATATATATATAGACAGATATAGATATATATATATATATATATATATATATATATATATATATATATATATATATATATATATATATAAATATATATATATATATATATACAGTATATACATATATTACATATATACCATCAACAAAGTTCCACCATTACCAACAAGAAAATGTATAGTAACATTTCAAAGCCTTTCTGTATTCATCCCTAATTTAGAAACGTCAAGTAACTTCAAGGCCTCATACATATCAATGTTTAACAGAGTAAAATTGCATTTTCTTTCCATTCCATTATGTCCTGCCGTACAGCCCTTTCAGATAAAGCGTTTCGGAGCCGGGAACACAGCCAGATAAAATTGTTTGAATTCTCTGAATGAAGTAAGCAACAGCAAAAAATAAAGGGAATGAAAATCTCTCCAAATGCATCGTACTAAAGCTTTGATCCCTCAAATCCAGAGGGTTTTTGTGCCGGGAAAAGCGAGAGAGCCGGAGAGCATTCCGAAACTATATTTCGAAATGAAGGCCAAGTGTGCTCTTATTCTATATTCGTACAGGCGTTTTGTGACAGTCGTGAGGTTTTTTTTATAATAAAAAGTCTTCAAATTTGTTCTTTAGATATAGGATTATACAGGTCTTTAGGTACATACAGGATTATATAAAATTATTCATTTTTTCCTGTACGCAAGATTTAGTAAAATTCAACGAAGTAAGAAAGTGAAGGGCCCGCCTCTCTTCCTTCTCAGAATACAGCTGTTATATCCTGCTGCATTCTGAGGATGAAGGGAGATGGTCCTTCCGAAGCTAAATAAATTTCGTTTTAGTGCTTTGTGGGTTTAACTTAATCTCATACAGGTATATTTATTACGTAGAATGTGTTCATAGATGTAAATGCAAGAAATAATAGGGAAACCCTATTTTCATAATAGACAATGTTCAGTTTATCATCTTGTAGGTAGGACTGATAAAGGCCATTATAATTTGCAGCCTTAGAAATTATGCCACAAAATAAAAACATGCAAATCTCACAAGCTGGGAACCATCGTGCTTTTATTTAATTATTCAGATGTTTTTGTTAAGCACTTTCTCAAAATTCTGACTATGGATTGTCAGGGGTAACCTACAGCATATGCCACTTTATCTTACAAACGTGAGAGGAAAAAACATTGAAACCTAAACAGGTAGAAGCTACGAGACTAATGCAGAACGACATTTTTTTATGAGTTGTTAACTCTATAGACCAGCTAAAATATATAATGAAATTTAAGAGGTTTCTGAGCGGAATTCTTAATGAACCTGCTGAATGGGACGAGTAAGAGGAAGGACGAACTTGGAACACATCTTTAATGGAATTTAAAAAAAGTCTGTAGCGCATCAGTCAAGTAACATAAAGATTATCGAGCTGAAAAAAATATTTCGGCAATACGATCAATTAGCCCTCTGGAATTTTCAAAAATATACCTTGTAAAAACCTTAATGATGGAGATAACAATAATTAGCATCATTGTTATCATTATCATTACAACTCAAGATTTACCAAGTCAGTTACATTGAAGAGGGGCTTCCATAAACAAAACAAAAAAAGAGAAAAAAGAACGCACCCTGAATTCTTTCCTAAGTCGCATGATGTCAGGAGGGTGCACACACCTCGCTGGCTTTCATCGGAGTTTCTTTCGAAGAGGTCTTCGAGTTTTAGTTCGTTTTGTCTGTTGTTTTTCAGTGGCTGTTTTACTTTTTGCACTTTATGAATCGGCTCTGCTCGGTGCTTCCTCCACATTTCCAAGATTTTTTCAGTCATTGTTTTACTTCGCGCATATTTGCAAGCCGCCCTTTATCATGAGTGCACCCGACAGGACAGAACATCTCCCTTGTGACTTGTTGTGAATTTTGGATAAATCAAAGTAAATAAATAGATAATTCTTTAAAAAGAAATCATCACACAAGCATCACTGTCAGCACCAATGACAAGATGATTACTCCACAATCTTACAGTAAAGGAAACAGATTTCTGTTACCGGGCACTAAATATCAATACCCAAAAAGAAAGTGTAGACATTAGCAAATGTACATACGGGGATCTATTTAATATTCCCATTGATATAAAATTATGGAAGAGGGGCAACTAGAGCATCCATGTTCAATGCAGAAAGAAAAAAACCAGTTCAAGCAGTGTTCTAATAAACCAAAATAAGTGAATGCTGTGAATATCCACGGAGTGTGAAATGATTAAAACTTGTAGAACACAAGCTCCAAATATCATTGCTTCCGTGATCATAAAATGGGTATTATTAACTCTATATCTTTCTAGAAGCATTACATTTGATCCTGAATGGCTGGAAAAGAAGGCATGTACTTGAAAGTAACCCCAATTGTTTACGAACTCCTTTTCATTAAATACAGCTGATAGCAATGTGCAATAAATTAAAGAATATGAGTAGCAGGAGATTAACTTAATAAAGTCTTTCTTTTGCCCTTAAATTTAGAAACCGTCACCGTATGTCTCATAGCTAAAATCAGAACATTTATAGGTTTATAACGCAAAACTTATTTCGAAAATTTGCCAGTGAACATTAGTATCGAACTTGTTCATAGGAAAGATCTAAACCCAGATTTCTATAGAAAACTCCGTGTTCAAAAAAGTGCCGATTACTATTTTTGACTGTTGGCATTTAACACTACACATGACACTACGGGAGTCTATTTCAGACCATCTGTAGTTGCGTGGGCTGAAACAGTCTCACTGAAATGACATATGCCATTACGTCTTTCTCTCCGCTCTTTCGCTCGCCGACGTCCAAATTAATTAACTGACAATGCCTTGCCACCGGGCAGTTCCGTTCTTTTTTCCTATCGCCCTTTCATCTCTTAATGTAAAAGAGAAAGAGAGCTCACTTTTTATCACGGCTTAATCCGGACACGTTTACACCTCCTAGGACATTGCTTGCTTCTGGAAATAATTTTTAGCTTGTTATTTGAGTGAAATTCGTGTCCTTCATCATACGTGTTGCCTGTATTTTTTTAAAAAATGTGTATCTGAGTGCTAACTAATTCTATTGTTTTAGTTGTTGTAATCATTTTTTTATGTATCTTTAGTATTTCAATAATGCAAAATAAGGCAGGTTCATCAAAACATGCTAATGGCCATACATGTCATCATGTCTTCGTTGCATGTTACATACACAGCCTCTAAGATATATGAATAAAAGTACCTACGTACATACACACACACACACACACACATATGTTCGCTTACGAAAATGGGAAAACCATAATACAAACGAGCGCACGCAGATTTACAAGTAAGGGTAAACACTTAAGTTTACAAATGTATAAAAGGACCGACCCAAAAAATCATAAAGAAAAAGTTTACAAACATATAAAAGGACAGACACACAAAAACACCAAATAAAATCAAACGAGCTCTCACCAATCTGCATTTTATTCATCCTCTCCAGATGCTAGGGTCGCCTTCTTTTACTCTGGAACAGCTCACGACGAAAGACCCGCAAGAAAGCCATGAATGTCCTCGGACGAAAGTCATGTTCCTCCGAGATCTTTCAGCCATACAAGACGTCGGCGAACTTCCAGGAAGAGACGAAGAAGATATAAATGCGAACAAAAATTCTGCGGATAAATGAATGACAGGCGCTGCCGCGCCTTGAATATAGTGGTTAGAGCACAGACACGAACAGACAGGGACAGACTCAAATAAAAAAACGGATCCTGAAAGATGGTTATATTTTAGTTTTCAGCGCAGCTACGTTGCACTACTTCTAATACAAAACTTTAGGATGTATAAGAAAAAATTTAATTATACCTTAGTTTTACCAGCCCACTGAGCTGATTAACGGCTCTCCTAGGGCTGGCCCGAAGGATTAGACTTACTTTATGTGGCTAAGAACCAATTGGTTACTCAGCAACGGGACCTACAGCTTGTTGTGGAATCCGAACCACATTATAGCGAGAAATGAATTTCTATCAACAGAAATAAATTCCTCTAATTCTTCATTAGCCGGCCGGAGACTCGAACGCCCTAGCGAGTGCTAGCCCACAACTCTACCAACTCACCCAACGAAGAACTAGGATGTATAAGAACATTGGTATCATGATTGTAATGTTGAAATTACGGTTTCCAACGAGTTTTTATCTAAATAAAGAAAGTCCTTTTAAAATTGTTAGCGGTAACCTGTAAGTCATATTTAATCGTTGAACTGTTTATTTTTCATTCACATACATTATTTATGAGAGATATGAAAACAGCATTTAACCATTGTTTTAATGACATATGTTTCCTTTCTTTATCTCACACGTTTTGAAATTTATGGCGACCTTTTTAATATAAGCTTTTGAACTCGAGAGTGCGGCGAATATTTTATCTTTTAATTTCCTGTTACTATCTAGTTTATTTGCAGACACATACAGGGTATTGGGTTGTCAGCATAACACTCCGGGAAATTTGTAAATGTGCGCACCGACTAGGTCAAATTAGATAGTGAAACCCACTGGTCATTTAGGCATAATATTATATGTATACTGTATATATATATATATATATATATATATATATATATATATATATATATATATATATATATATATATATATATATATATATATATATATATATTTATATATGTATATACATAATTTATATATATATATATATATATATATATATATATATATATATATATATATATATATTTAACTATATATATGTATATGTATATGTATATGCATATAACTTAGCAGGAGAGACATAAAGAGGGTAGGAAATTCTCTTTATATGGTGGCTAGAAACTGCAATATTTTATTGTCACATACACAATTCAAGATCATTAATTTTTTATATTGAGGCACAAACATGGAAAAAAGTATGGCTGAGTTCGTTGAAGCTAGATGTATAGAAAAAAAGAGAGTCTATTGTTACAGTAACTTTTCTCCTGGTCGTAAACCATGACTCTTAAGAAAGAGTTTTGCAACTTCCCCTCGAAGTTTATGGATAAAAAGATATTTTTCATCAACTTTCCTTTTGGGGAAAACCATGCTCTCCTCTCTCTCTCGTTCTGTCGCTCTGTATTTATTTGTGTGTGTGTATGTATATATATATATATATATATATATATATATATATATATATATATATATATATATATATATATATATATATATATATATATATATATATATATATATATGTATATATATATATATATATATATATATATATATATATATATATATATATATACATACACACACACATATATATATATATATATGTGTGTGTGTATATATATAAAAATATGTAAGTATATATATATATATATATATATATATATATATATATATATATATATATATATATATATAAACAGTATATGAATGAATTTTATCACATCACCGTGATTCATATACAAGCATTAAGCTACAAACGTCCTTTAATATCCAATTCGCTCTATCTCGGAAATAATATATTTTATATATAAAAAGGAATTTTTTAGTTGATAATAAGTTCGTCGGCCCATGGGTTCGAACCACGGAAGACAAGAACTCAGGACTACAGTGACGCGCATTTAACCACACGGCCCACGAGACGACGAACTTATCAACTAAAAAATTCCCCATAGGGTAACATATTCTTCTTCTTCTTCTTCTTCTTTTAACGTGCTTTTTTCCCATTTTTGTATGGGGTAAGCACGATGCCTTCTTTTGAAGGACTTTTGATTTGGCTTTGGGGTAGACCTGTAGTCTCGATCGGCTGCCCTACCTGACATCGCTTAGACCCCGATAGCGTATGTTTCATGTATCATACCCGACCCAACGCCCTTTCTTCCCAGCAGCGATTCATAAGTTGTTGCGCGGGTAGGGCGAGAGTTCGAGACATGTGAGATGATTGTTATGTTTTTTAGAAGGTGTTGTAGTGGCTTTGTTTTGATGTGTATTTAGTCTGTAACACCCATTTGCTTTTAAGCAAACCTATCCGTTGATTACATATAAATCCCGGGATGTCTACACGGATAGAAAGTGTCTGCCTCTTGATCAGTCGGCTTGCGGATTTGAACCCGCGCCACAGACCTCTACGAAGTCCGAAGCTGCTATGTAACCGACTGAGCCATCGAGGCTCCCCATAGGGTAACATATATGAAAATATATTATTTCCGAGATAGAGCGAATTGGATATTAAAGGACGTTTGTAGCTTAATGCTTAATCTTTGAAATTGCAAAAGCTGTTCAAGAGAAATGGCTCGATTAAAATAAAACTTGACGTTTAATATAGTATATGTATACTATATATATATATATATATATATATATATATATATATATATATATATATATATATATATATACATATATATATATATATATATATATATATTATATATATATATAACTATATATATAGAGACATATATACATATATATATTTAAATATATATATATATATATATATATATATATATATATATATATATATATATATATTTAAATATATATATATGTATATATGTCTCTATGCATACGTATGGAGTTATATATATAATATATATATACAGTATACATATACTATATTAAATGTCAAGTTTTATTTTAATCGAGCCATTTCTCTCGAACAGCTTCTGCAATTTCAAAGATACAACAAAAATCCAAACGCATTGCGAACAGAATTGGGATTTGAATGTTCCTAACCCACCAGCAATACACATAAAAGGATCGCTTATCTTTTTCAAAATATCTACAGCTGAGCCCTAGTGGGTCTGTATCTGGATATTCTGAACTTTAAAATAATATTACATTACTTGTTTCCTCTAAGCGTAAACATTCAAACTGTGCCAAAACATGAATTGATTTCCCTTTAGAATTATATTCTCAAAATATCAGCGTAAGTTGTCATTGATGAACGCTACCCAGAGCATAGTTGAAGTAAATTGAAAATTAAATACGAGTGCCATCTTTGCTCCAAAATCTTTCATATAATTACTATACAAGATTTTGCCACATTTTTTCAGTTAACTGGTGTACTTTCTTATACATCATTACACTTCTCGTTGTAAAAATATTTTTACGACAGATAACAGCTAGGAAATACATAAGGACTAATATATGATGTTTTAAAATGAAATAATTTATGCAAAAAGTCAATGTAGTTCCTATTGTTCACCAGCAACCGAAGAAGCTGAATGTTTAGTTGGCTATCCAGTATCCATGTTTCGCAAAATATTTCATAAGCAAAAAGTTACGTATATCTTAGTTTAACCAGACCACTGAGCTGATTAACAGCTCTCCTAGGGCTGGCCCGAAGGATTAGATTTATTTTACATGGCCAAGAACCAACTGGTTACCTAGCAACGGGACCTAAAGCTTATTGTGGGACCCGAACCGCATTATGACGAGAAATGAATTTCTATCACCAGAAATAAATTCCTCCAATTCTTCATTAGCCGGTAGGAGAGTCGAACGCTGGGCCAACAGCGTACCAAGCGATAGCTCTATCCACCCCTCCAACGAAGAACTTTCATAAGCATAAGCAAAGAACAGCTGCATTAAACCAACACCGAATAATTTTCTGTTTGATAATGATACAAAGACAGATAAAACGGTAATAAAAGGGTTTAGTTAGAATCATAATCAGACAGCAGATGTCATGTTGAGTATTAATAATAATGATAATGATAATGAATTCCAAATGTGACCTGCTGTTTGTACGATGTATATGCGTATGAATTTGTATACTTATCAGATACCTAATCTTGAAGTATCCTCAACATTATATGCTGTGGTTCAAATTTTACATTATGGTTGATCTTTCTTGTTGTCATTAGCTGTCTGCCTCTCTCTCTATCTCTCTCTCTCTCTCTCTCTCTCTCTCTCTCTCTCTCTTTTTATATATATATATATATATATATATATATATATATATATATATATATATATATATATATATATATATATATATATATATATATATTATATTCGTGTAAATATTTATATGAAATTTTTTCTGTATAATGAGCATAATCTTGGCTCAACAGTTAAAAGGGATGAACCTGACCGTGGGTAAACGGTATTTTGGGTATAAGAAAATATATATATATATATATATATATATATATATATATATATATATATATATATATATATATATATATATATATATATATATATATATATATCATTATAGTCACATTAACACGTAATTTGTTTATCGGACATCACTACAGCTAGAAAAATTAGAGACAGGGTGTAGGTCCTGACCGGTCTCGTCTTTACTTCCAAGCCATTAACGAAGGACTGTTACATGGTAGTAGAAATCACAATATATATACTACAGTTTGCCTGTACTGTCTCTGTAGTATATATATATATATATATATATATATATATATATATATATATATATATATGTGTGTGTGTGTGTGTGTGTATATATATATATGCATATAAAAAGGGATGTGCGCACTTGTGTGATTGTGTGTATTAACTGTGTTATCCTTGCAATTATAGTTTCACCTTCTAACGTAATTTAACGTTAAAATACAATTTCCCAACGAGAAATCCCTTTGCAAAAATTACATTCAATTTCACATGTCAATTACGTAATGCAAACAACGCATCCCCAAAGATTCGGTACATTTACTTAATCTCTATCTTCTTTCCTCCCTCAAAACTCGCCCGCTCCTTTCTATTTATTATCTCGTTCGCCATCTTTATTTCGCGGAGGTCTATCTTAAACCTGAGAGAAATACGGTTTCTCATTCCGAAGTGTCAACAGGCCATATATTTCCAAGAATTACTGGTGCCTTGGTTTACCAATGCTTCGAGTGCATTTCCAAGAGTACAATACGTTTTAGTGTGTGTGAGCCGCCTCGCAATAAATTACCAAGACAAATGCCAACGAGAGAGAGAGAGAGAGAGAGAGAGAGAGAGAGAGAGAGAGAGAGAGAGAGAGAATGAGATGGGTTGGAAACGCTTTGTGTATATGCATACAGGGAAACGTTTTATATATGTGTGTATATATATATATTATTATGTATATTTATATATAGGTATACATATACAGTATGTATATATATGTGTGTATGTGTATATATAGTTAGATAGATAGATAGGTGTAGATATAGACAGTGAGATAAACAGGTGAAGATATAGATAGACAGACATGTGGAGACATATAGACAGATAGGTGTGTATATATTGTAGAGATATGGATAGATAGATAGATAGATAAATATTTGTAGCTATAGATAGACAGGTTGATAGACAGACAGGTAGACAGGTGTGGAAAGATAGATAGACAGATAGACATACTGGTGGTGCGTTTCGGTAGCATTCTTGCTTAACAAGCGAGATGCCCAAAGTTCGACCTCTGGGCAATGCAATGATGGGAGGACTGGAGATTTCCGTTAAAAAAAAATAGCGTTTTGCCTCTAATGACCTGAGCAGAGAATTAAGTACCTGATAATTAGATGGCTTGAGTGGATGTAGTGTAAACAAGTAAAAAAAATGCACCGAAGAGTTTTCTGTACATTGTATAATACTGTATGAGCCGTGGCCCATGAAGCTTTCAGCCACGGCCCGGTGGTGGCCTGTCCTATAGC
Organism: Macrobrachium rosenbergii; assembly: GCF_040412425.1. Taxonomy (NCBI): domain Eukaryota; kingdom Metazoa; phylum Arthropoda; class Malacostraca; order Decapoda; family Palaemonidae; genus Macrobrachium; species Macrobrachium rosenbergii. The sequence continues at coordinate 70,642,954 of NC_089744.1, read as the reverse complement.
GTTGCCAGACGGAAAATTATGGCTAACTTTAACCTTAAATAAAATAAAAACTACTGTGGCTAGATGGTTGCGATGTGGTATGTTTGATGATTGGAGGGTGGATGATCAACATACCAATTTGTAGCCTTCTAACCTTGGCAGTTTTTAAGATCTGAGGGCGGACAGAAAAAGTGCGGACGGACAAGCAAAGTCGACAATAAACTACTTTTACAGAAAACTAAAAAGTGGTGACATTTTAGCGCCAACCTTTCCCAAGGGATACATGCATACAGTAAGGAACAAAATGTACGTATTATAAAGGTTAAGCCGTATGAATAATCAGGCAACGTCTCTTGTGCCTCTCTTTATCTCGTGCAGAATGTTAAAATGATTT